>NW_026432478.1:0-247 GCF_001194135.2 Octopus bimaculoides
AAAAAAAAAAAAAAAAAAATCGGCAATTTCTTTGCATGGCATTTTGGTGATAGAATTGGTGGAAGCTTTTATAAAAGACTCGATGATGAAGAATACAGATGAAGCTGATATGACTTGCTGAGAAAACCAATATTAGCTGTAATACAGTAATGTGGTGAGGTTCCAGTTTTTATACAGTAAGCATGGTTGTCTTGTGGTACAGGGTACTGCGTGATGTGGTTGCCATATAACATAGCCCATGGATTTT
>NW_026432480.1:0-231 GCF_001194135.2 Octopus bimaculoides
GGTTGGTAGGCAAGCTACTTACCACACAGCCACTCCTGCGCCTATATAAAAAAATTGTTAAAATGTTTTGTGAATTGTAAAAGTATAACCAATTTACTGCACATAAATTTTTGTGCAACAAAATCATAGACACCAGTTAAGAACAACTGATCTAATCCGATTCCAGTTGTTCACCAGCATATACTTTTATTTTATATGTGTGTGTGTGTGTGTGTGTGTGTGTGTGTGTGT
>NW_026432481.1:0-226 GCF_001194135.2 Octopus bimaculoides
TCCTGAATTTTTGATTTCAACTTGTGACCATTTGTGTCACAGGTCGAAATAAGAAAGAAGGTTGTAGCCAAATGAAAAATATGGAGTCAAAGTGTATAGACTGAGACAGCTTACACTGAAGCAAAAAACAGTTTGCTAATAATTTACACATACTTGAAAGAATTTCAACAGAAAATTAGTTAATTCTTTTAGCTCAGCTTCAGCTTTATATTATATATATATATAT
>NW_026432482.1:0-528 GCF_001194135.2 Octopus bimaculoides
TATATATATATATATACATACATATATATATACATACATACTAATTGTGGCACCTTTCTATAAATGTAAAGACAGAATCTCCACACAAGAAAGAATCAACAAGGAAAATCTTTTCATAGAGAAATTCCAACCATTTCTTAACACACACACCCCTCAGTGATCTTATTTCTCTATGAACAGACACAAACTTCCTGTTTTGAAAAAAAAAAGTTCATAACTCTTAGTTTTAAATCTTCCGGTGCCTTGATGTAGATTTCAGAGGAGGCCATTTAGGGAGGCCATAGAAGAGGTTGGGCTTGCATTTGAAATTAGTGATGTAATCTTTTTCTTTGTCCGTGAGTCCTTGACCTTGCTGGAGTATAAGGGTGGTGAGGTTTTTGAGAGTTTTTTGTTGTTTATAGTTGGTGATAGTTTCATAGAAGGAGTTATCGTTTAGTAAGGAGAGTGCTAGGTGTTTGTAAAAATCTGTGTTCAGGACTACAGACACAAACTTCCTGTTTTGAAAAAAAGAGTTCATAACTCTAACTA
>NW_026432483.1:0-143 GCF_001194135.2 Octopus bimaculoides
TTGATGACGATGATGATGACGACGATGATGATGATGATGATGATGATGATAACAGCAACAACAACAGCAACAACATCAACAACAACAACAATAATACTAATAATATTAATAATAATGATAATAATAATAGTAATAATACTACT
>NW_026432483.1:153-264 GCF_001194135.2 Octopus bimaculoides
AATAATAATGATAATAATAATAATAGCTATAATACTAATAATAATAATAATGATAATAATTATCTTGCTGCACAAGACCAAAGCCTCCCCACCAGAAATTACCAAAAACAC
>NW_026432484.1:0-581 GCF_001194135.2 Octopus bimaculoides
GTGATAAGCATAGAAATTGATATTAATCAATTAAAACCAGAGGCTTAGCATATTTTAAAAATCCAAAGATTAAAACTTATGTTACATACAAAATTAAGCGGAATGACCAGTAAAGTGGACACCTAATATGCTAAACATAGACGTCAAATCACCATTACTAAGAAGAGTGTGTTCTCAAGAAAAATTTCAGCAAAACGCCAAAATCTAAAAATGAGCAAGACAAATGAAAATATATGAAATAAAAAACGATTACCTATGTACCATGGTTTCACTTGTTAATATTTACGTACATATGTATGTGTGTGTGTGTATGTATGAATGTATATATATATATATATATACTCTTTACTCTTTTACTTGTTTCAGTCATTTGACTGTGGCCATGCTGGAGCACCGCCTTTTCTCGAGTAAATCGACCCCAGGACTTATTCTTTGTAAGCCTAGTACTTATTCTATCGGCCTCTTATGCCGAACCGCTAAGTAACAGGGACGTAAACACACCGGCATTGGTTGTCAAGCGATGTTGGGGGTACAAACATATACACACACATACATATATACATATATACGACGAGCTTCTT
>NW_026432485.1:0-536 GCF_001194135.2 Octopus bimaculoides
CTGGTGTACCCTTATCAGACGGGTAGTCATGATGGGTATATTGGGCTTTCACTTCAACTTTCTAAGACACCTCAACGCTTCTAAAAGCAAACTTCGTTTGTTTATTTACGTTTGTCGTAATTTAAATTTAACACATGAGAGCGTCTCATAAAGCGAGATTTATATATCTTAAATTTGCAGAGGAATTTGTAGTGGGTAGTTTAGCTTAATCGGTCAAAGCATCGTGACGCGTAATTATGGGGATGTGACTTTGTGTCCACAGCTAGCCACCTACACTTTTCTCTGCAAAATAGGGGTAGTTTATCCTGTTCAGGCTATATTATTAGCATTATTCTGCGACTGAGAATTTAAAATCACTTATTTAACTTTCTAATACATCTCAACGCTTCTAAAAGCAAACTACGTTTGCTTATTTACGTTTGTCGTAATTTGAATTTAATAATAATAATAATGATCTCTGGGTGAGACTTGGATCCAACTTCTACGGATGCAAAGCAAAAGTCAAACATAAAATAATAATAATAATAATAATAATA
>NW_026432486.1:0-360 GCF_001194135.2 Octopus bimaculoides
TGAACATAAATGTTCATGGGAAAGACAATCATTGGTCGTTGGGTCTTATTCAGATCCACGACTCCCTTAATAGCAGGAGAACAGAGCAATTTGTGAGAGGACGTCTTAGTGAATTTGGATTGGATTTGGATATACACATTGTTGGCTGTACGACGGATGGTGCTTCTATGATGGTGAAATTCGGAAAAGAAATAAGACCTGATCACCAGCAATGTCTCACACATTGCATACATCTGTCTGTGATCGACATTCTCTATCAAAAGAATATTGAAAATATTGCCTCAACCGATGAGACTGATAAAAAAAAAGGGAAGAGATCACTATAACAGACGATAGTGATGATGAAGCTGACATAAGCCA
>NW_026432487.1:0-484 GCF_001194135.2 Octopus bimaculoides
ACCGGTCGTCTGCTCTGTTACAAGGTTGATCACTATTAACATCTTTTGTGCAAATATTCACCTGCAAAGGCTAAAGCTTTAGCGATTGCTATATTGCAACATATGATGATCTCATAACGTATGAATTGTCAAGCAACTTGCTTTCACTGAGAAGCCATGTTGAGCCAAGATTCTAATTCGGACATGTTGGTACATAGTCTGTTGTCCGAGATGGCAGATTAAATACGTCACTCGGTTTGACATCATCATCTGGTTCTTGGGTTACTCAATCAGTGTCAGCGCTGGGTCAAGCATTCAGTTCTGGCCAGTGATTTTAACATATTTGCCTCCTTTCCTTCCATCAGTCTCGGAACGGATATGAAACAACAATATATATATGTATAGCAGCATATATACACGTATACATGCATACATATGTACATACGCACAAGCATAGACACATGTACATCTATTTATGTTTGTGCAGGCGTGTGTATGTATTGTG
>NW_026432488.1:0-440 GCF_001194135.2 Octopus bimaculoides
AGAGAGAGAGAGAGAGAGAGAGAGAGAGAGAGAGAGTATGAGCACGTGCCTAGTTGCTCTTATAAATATACACATGCATACATAAATACATAAATACATACATACATATATTCTGAATAAGTTTCTAAAATGTAGTGTGATGGAGAAGTAAAATGCGTGGGAAAGATGGAGATGGCATGGAGGGATACGAGGAAGAGATGTGAGTCGGGAGGAATGAACAAAAAGTAAATGTAAGGTGGAAGTGTTACAAAAGTAGTGGTGGTGGTGGTAGTTAAATGAAGTGGATGGAGGTGGTGGATAGATAGTAACAAAAACTTTTAAATAGAATGTAGATGTTGGAAAACTGAAAAGTTGACAGTTTTGATAAGAAAATAGCAATGGCACTTGTAAATGTATTTGTTATACTTTAAGAAATAAGGAAAATATTCAGACTGAGTGTT
>NW_026432489.1:0-1328 GCF_001194135.2 Octopus bimaculoides
CACTATTCTCTCTCCTACACTGTCTTGCAACACGAAATACCTCGAGTATAAATATCATTATATATATCTTATATATATATATACATATATATATATATTAGCATGGAAAGCGGACGTTAAACGATGATGATGATGATGATATATATACATATATGCGTGTGTCTGTATAAATATCATATATATACATACATACATATATATATTATATATGTAAATATATTATATATATATATACATTTAGTTAATTTGATGAAGTTATATCCTCATTGGGGATTATATAATCCAAGATATTCTACTGGTTTAATCCGCATCCAGGATTATTGAAAATATCAATATTGGGGAGACATGAAGAAGAAAATGGAGAATAAATGGATGTAATTAATAATTTATTTGTATGTTACAGATTTTAAAAAAAATAACATTACAAATAAACTGACTAGAAGTTGAAAGCTCAGAGGAAAATAAATTAAAATAAAAAAGAACCTACATATATGTTTCAGACCTATCACCTAGTTGATGGGAATTTTAAAACATCTTGTTTAATGCCAAGAAAGTTACCACATTCTAACTATATGGTGGTAGGATTTCTTCGGGGTTCATATGGAGCTCATTTAATTTAGGTAATCATATTCTGTTTTGAGGGAAGTAAAGAGTATTAGTGGGTTAAAGGTTAAAAGCTATGTATAGAAAGTGTTTGATTGATGGGTTTCTAATTTTTATCAATTTTCATAACTTCCTTAACTAATCAATTTATTTGTAATGTTATTATTTTTTGTAAATTGTAAGCTTTCTGTAACATAGGCACAGGAGTGGCTGTGTGGTAAGTAGCTTGCTTACCAAACACATGGTTCCGGGTTCATTCCCACTGCGTGGCACCTTGGATAAGTGTCTTCTACTATAGCCTCGGGCCCACCAAAGCCTTGTGAGTGAATTTGGTAGACGGAAACTGAAAGAAGCCCGTCGTATATATGTATATATATATGTGTGTGTGTGTATATGTTTGTGTCTGTGTTTGTTCCCCCAACATCGCTTGACAGCCGATGCTGGTGTGCTTATGCCCCCATAACTTAGCGGTTCGGCAAAAAAGCCGATAGAATAAGTACTAGGCTTCCAAAGAATAAGTCCTAGGGTCGATTTGCTCAACTAAAAGGCGGTGCTCCAGCATGGCCACAGTCAGATGACTGAAACAAGTAAAAGAGTAAAAGAGAGAGTATACAAATAAATTACTAATTACATCGATTTATTCTCCATTTTCTTCTTGTTTTCCCCAATACATACATACATACATATATATATATATATATATATATATATAGAGTTATTAATAT
>NW_026432490.1:0-457 GCF_001194135.2 Octopus bimaculoides
GGGATTTGAATTGATTATTGACTGTGCTGGGGAAAAAAAGCGGTTAGAAAAAACAAAAAAGGGGTGATGGAGGTTAGAGAAAATAGGGGATGAGACAAAGAAGGCAAAGAATAAGAAAAGGAAGGCTTGTTATAGAAAGTTTTGAAATGGAAGAAGAGAATGGTGGGGGTGGGTCTTGGTGCTGTCGATTTTTGGCAGCGTCTTTTGATTTAGGGAGACGCATTGCGCAGAGAGAGAAAGAGGGAGAGGGAGAGGGGTTATGGCGGTGGGATGGGGGATCACGTGACACCTATAGCGCGGGAAGAGGGAGTTCGTTAAATGCGTCTGTAGAGTGTTGTTGATTCTTGGTTTTTGTACGCAACATCGACGTCGACGGCGGTGGAGGTGGGGGTGTTGGGAAAGAGCCCGCAACCACCACCACCACCACCACCACCACCACCACCACCACCACCACCAC
>NW_026432491.1:0-276 GCF_001194135.2 Octopus bimaculoides
GATGATGATGATGATGATGATGACGATGATGATGATGACGATGGTCAAGGTGATGATGGTCAAGGTGATGATGATGATGATGAAAATGATGATGATGATGATGATGACGACGATGATGATGATGATGATGATGATGACGATGATGAAGATTATGATGGTGATCGTGATGATGATGACGATGACAACGACGATGACGACGACGATGACGATGAAGCATATTCCGATAATATCAGGACAACGACGAGGACGGCAAGTTAGGTAGATAAGAGGGCAGGC
>NW_026432492.1:0-464 GCF_001194135.2 Octopus bimaculoides
ATTTGTCCATTTAACTACATGAATGTCATTAAACTGAATTTCAATTGAAGTAATCTTTTCTTCATTTAAATGCATTGCTTCTAAGACAGGTAAAATTGGCTCTTTGAAATGCTGCAAAATATTCTCTACTGAAAAACATTTGATATTCCTCAGTATATTAATATTTCCTGGCAAACGATGCTCAAGCTCTTCATAAAGGCAGAGTAAAAATTGGGCTCTTTTGCGAATATTATTTTCTTCGGTGGCTGTTACAGTCTTCTTGATAATTATTTCTGCTATCTTTCTCTTGAACCTGTAGCTTAAATTTGGTTTAGGATTCAGAAAGTCTTCAATAGAAGCATCTGGATCAAGAGGATCAATTCTACATGTTGGCAACAGTATCATATTAGCAACAGACTTAATCAAATTTGAAAAATCTTCAAGTAATTTTGTTTTGTCGACAGTGTTTGATTCAAACAGTTTAT
>NW_026432493.1:0-169 GCF_001194135.2 Octopus bimaculoides
TATACACACATACATACATGCATGCATACACACATACACACATACATACATACAAAACACAAGAATACATACATATGGACATACATAACTATGCACACATACATAAATACCTACATACATGCATACATACATACAGCAGACATCCACTGCAATTATTAACTGTCCAGAT
>NW_026432493.1:179-470 GCF_001194135.2 Octopus bimaculoides
GCATACATACATACAGCAGACATCCACTGCAATTATTAACTGTCCAGATATACAAAACAGCAGACATAGCGTGCTTTCAACAGATCGTTCTGTTATGTTTCTCTTTAATCTTTCTCTTTCATCTAGTCATCAATGTCCCATTGCTTTTATAGTCAGAGAAAATTATCATGATTGGAGCAGCAGTTTATACGAGGTGGACATAGGGTGACATGTTATACTGTAAATGATGATGATGGTGATGCCAATGATGTCGACAGTAAAGATGACAATGTCAAGGACAACAATGATGAT
>NW_026432493.1:506-680 GCF_001194135.2 Octopus bimaculoides
TGATGATCAAGATGAGAACGAAGATGAGGCTGACAATGACAACGAAGATGAAGATGATGATAATGTTGATGAAAATGAAGAAAGCAATAAGAATAATGATGACGATGATGATGGTGATGATGCTAATGAGAAAAATTAGGACGAGGATGATGATAACTATGGCAATGACAATGG
>NW_026432494.1:0-308 GCF_001194135.2 Octopus bimaculoides
ATATACATACATACATACATATATATATATATATATATATGTATGTATGTTTAAATTTTCATATCTTTGGGTTCCGTATTCTTCGTCGCTTTCATTCACTTTCATTCACTATTTGCACATGAATATATAGAAGAACATATACATACAAACATACACGTGCACAAGCATGCACCAACATTCAGAAACGGATGCACACGCACACACACACACGTATTTGCGTGTGTGTGCATTTGATATGTATTGTTATAAAAAAGAGTTTGATGGTTTCATACATAGACAGGTATTTCATATACATTCACAGATACTCT
>NW_026432495.1:0-448 GCF_001194135.2 Octopus bimaculoides
GCTCATCACTGAAATCGCCGAGTGGAACAATAATTTGCATATGTACGATATCTCTCACTTAGTTTACAGCCTCATCGTGAATAAATAATCGATCTGAAATCAGTGAGATATATATTACTGCCTTTTAGATATTTTAATACACCCCGAAAGCAACATGCTATTTGTTGGAGTTCAACTTTCATATATTTCTCTTATCTCTCATAAAAAACAAAAAAAAAAACAACAACCCACATTTATCTATCTGTCCTGTTTGTTCATTGTATTTCCGCAATCTTTAATGCTCGAACTTTTACTTGTTTCCTTCATTGGCCCTGGGCCTTGCTGGGTTTTAGGCAAACGAATCGATTCTGTTCTTATATATTTTAAAGTTTGATACATGTTCTATCTGTCTCTTTTTATTCTGTAATGTTCTTTATAAAAGTATTTTACCATTTTCTACTTTGTCTTT
>NW_026432496.1:0-308 GCF_001194135.2 Octopus bimaculoides
TTTCAACAATCTAAGTTTCCAGAAAATGAGTTCTAGTTGTTCAGGTAAATGTTTACTTCTGTTGGTTTGGCAAGAAAGTAATTTCGGTGTTTTAGTATTGAAAAAAAAAATCATTATTTTTCATACAAAGAATGAACTTGCATCAGTTACATATTTTCCATTTTGTTCAACGACCTTTTGCCATCTTTAATTAACCCTTTAGCATTTAAGCCGGCCAAAAGTATTCTGCCCATTCTATGTTCAAACTGACCAGATCTTGTCTTTCACACCAACCCTACAATAACATTTTAAAAATTAACAGCTACCTC
>NW_026432497.1:0-252 GCF_001194135.2 Octopus bimaculoides
CTGGCTTTTGTTGACATGGAGAAAGCCTTTGACAGGGTCCCCCGATCCTTCATCTGGTAGGCAATGAGGAAACTAGGGATAGAGGAATGGTTAGTGAGAGCTGTGTGAGCCATGTACAGAGACGCTGTTAGTAAGGTGAGGGTTGGCAATGAGTACAGTGAAGAACTCCGGGTAGAGGTAGGGGTCCACCAAGGTTCTCTCCTCAGCCCCCTTCTTTTTATCATAGTCCTCCAGGCTATAACAGAGGAATTC
>NW_026432497.1:288-1293 GCF_001194135.2 Octopus bimaculoides
AGACAGGATGTCCCTGGAAGCTCCTCTATGCTGATGACCTTGCCCTAATTGCGGAGTCACTATCAGAACTAGAACAGAAGTTTCAGGTGTGGAAGCAAGGACTAGAATCGAAGGGCCTTAGAATCAACCTAGTTAAAACCAAAGTCCTAATAAGTATGAAGGTAGAAAAATCACAAACACCTTCAGGTAGATGGCCCTGCTCGATCTGTAGCAAAGGCGTAGGTAGAAACTCTATAAGATGCACCCAGTGCAAGCTATGGACACATAGGAGGTGCAGCAATATCAAAGGAAGGTTAACGAGGAAGTTAGTTTTTGTATGTGGCAGATGTTCAGGAGCTGGAAACACTGTAAATATGCAGAAAACAACTTCTGTCACATTCTAGGGAGAAAAACTAGAAGTGGTTGATAGCTTCCGATATCTAGGTGACTAAGTTAGTAGTGGGGGAGGGTGCGCTGAAAGTGTAACTGCTAGAATAAGAATAGCCTGGGCAAAGTTCCGAGAGTTCTTATATCTGCTGGTGACAAAGGGCCTCTCGCTCAGAGTAAAAGGCAGACTGTATGATGCATGTGTACGAACAGCCATGCTTCATGGCAGTGAAACATGGGCTGTGACTGCCGAAGACATGCGTAGGCTTGCAAGAAATGAAGCCAGTATCCTCCGATGGATGTGTAACGTCAGTGTGCATACTAGACAGAGTGTAAGTACCTTGAGAGAAAAGTTGAACCTAAGAAGCATCAGTTGTGGTTTGCAAGAGAGACGATTGCGTTGGTATGGTCATGTGGCGAGAATGGATGAGGATAGCTGTGTGAAAAAGTACCACACCCTTGCAGTGGAGGGAACCTGTGGACGAGGTAGGCCAAGGAAGACCTGGGATGAGGTGGTGAGGAAAGACCTTCGAACACTGGGCCTCACCGAGGCAATGACTTCTGACCGAGACCTTTGGAAATATGCTGTGCGTGAGAAGACCCGGCAGGCCAAGTGAGACCTAAATCCAAGGCCTCTGC
>NW_026432497.1:1303-1879 GCF_001194135.2 Octopus bimaculoides
TGTGCGTGAGAAGACCCGGCAGGCCAAGTGAGACCTAAATCCAAGGCCTCTGCCAGGGGTGTAGCCAGCCCACTTATGCGTACCTTCCCTTCATTGGACACTAGACTCTGCTTGCGAATACCTGTTGAGGTAAGTGAAATCGAAATCGAACTAAATTCGACGACTGGCACCCATGCCAACGCCGTCTCCTTCATTGGACACGAAACTCAGCTTGCGAAGACTTATTGGGGCAAGCGAAAGCGAAATCGGGATGGCACCTGTGCCCAGCGTCGCCTTTCTGGCACTTGTGCCCGCAGCATGTGTAAGGATTTTCGAGCGAGATCGTTGCCAGTACCCCTGGACTGGCTCTTGTGCGGGTGGCACATAAAATACACCATTTTGAGCGTGGCCGTTGCCAGTATCGCCTGATTGAACTTCGTGCGGGTGACATGTAAAAGTACCTACTACACTCTCGGAGTGGTTGGCATTAGGAAGGGCATCCAGCTGTAGAAACTCTGCCAAATCAGATTGGAGCCTGGTGTAGCCTTCGGGCTGCACCAGTCCTCAGTCAAATCGTCCAACCCATGCTAGCATGGA
>NW_026432497.1:4319-6825 GCF_001194135.2 Octopus bimaculoides
AAACTTTGATAATGCAAATATGTTAATAGTTACCAGGTGTTGCAAAAATCACACAAAAACTGGGATATGTGTTTTGCTCCATTTATTATTATTCTATATATATATATATATATATATATATATATATATAATCCAAGAGACTTAGGGGTTGAGGATCCAACCCAGTAAGGGATAATATCTATCCAATATACTGGGAGGGTACCCAATTATTGTTACAGTAGTGTTATACCAAGTGCAATAAGTAGGTGCGGGTAAAGGGGAGTTATTTTACCCTAAATTTATATAGCAATGAGAAAATGGAGGGGAATATGTGGTACTCATCAACTTGCAGACACTGTATTCCGTTGATTAATCTGTTTATTTTATAACTAAATTGACAAAAAAACACAATATACAGACACTTATGACATACCATGTCATATCAACAATTAAGATGACGAATTCCTTAGCTGTAGTAGTTCTTCGTCATCTTGTTGATCAGCAGCAACCTGCTGGAGATCAATAGTAGCAGTGGTGCGGATTGCATTAAGCTCCATCCATACGTGACAGGGCAGGGTTGTTCACACCCTTGATGTAGTGAATGTCAGTTGTATATTGTGATATACAATGGCCCAGTGGTTAGGGCAGCGGACTCGCGGTCATAGGGTCACGGTTTTGATTCCCAGACCGGGCGTTGTGAGTGTTTATTGAGCGAAAACACCTAAAGCTCCACGAGGCTCCGGCAGGGGATGGTGGCGAACCCTGCTGTACTCTTCCACTACAACTTTCTCTCACTCTTACTTCCTGTTGTGCCTGTAATTCAAAGGGTCAGCCTTGTCACACTGTGTCACGCTGAATATCCCCAAGAACTACGTTAAAGGTACACGTGTCAGTGGAGTGCTCAGCCACTTGCACGTTAATTTCACAAGTAAGCTGTTCTGTTGATCGAATCAACTGGAACCCTCGACGTTGTAAGCGACGGAGTGCCAACACACATTGTGATATGAAGTCTAGATGTTAGACTTTCCAGGGTGAGTGATGATCAGGCTTAGCGTTGAATGCATAAACCAGCAGTTTATGGTGAGTGTAGACGGAGAAAACGCAACCTTCCAGCATGTGTTGAAAATGCTTGAGAGCAAGACATACTGCCAATAATTCTCGACTGAAGGTACTTTACTGAGCCTCAGCAGGTCTTAAGTACTTAGAGAAAAAAGATACAGGTTGCTAAATACTGTCAGTGAGTTGTTGGAGCACACCTCCAACTCTGGAACTGGATGAATCAACTAGTACACACAGTAACACCTTTTTCAAGTCAGCGAAAGAGGCAAATTATTTTTCACTCAGGGCAATGTTTATATTTTTGGTTATTCGCTGTTGCAGCAAATCTGTGAGCGGCTGGGCTGTCTCTGCACAGTGCGGTATGAATCTGTGGTAGAAGTTCACCAGGCCAAGAAATTGCCACAGATGTGGGTGGAGGAAAACAATGATGGCTTTGACATTCTTGGGAAATGGGGGAATGCCATCCTTATCAACTACGTGTCCAAGAAAATGAAGGGACGCTACTCCAAATGTGCACTTGCTGGGGTTTATGACAATACCATACCCCAACAGACATTGGAATAGCAGCTGTAGATGTTGTTCATGCGCCTCATCTGAGCTACTGGCCACAAGTAAGTCGTCTATGTATGCATATACGAAAGACAACCCTCTGGTAACTGTGTCGATGAAACGGAATGTTTGTGCTGCATTACGTAAACCAAACGGTATATGCAGGAATTTGAACATTCCGAAGGGTGTCATGACTGCAGTCTTCGGAATATCCATGGACTCTACAGGGATTTGGTTGTAAGCTCGCACAAGGTTGATCTTCAAAAAGATACGAGCTCCATACAGCGAGCTAGAAAAATCCCGTAGATGAGACACAGGATATGATTCAGGTATGGTGCAATTATTCAGCAATCGATAGTCCCTACAAACTTGCCAATCAGTTTATGACTTCTTGTGTACACAGTGTATTTGTGAGGAACAGTTGCCGCTGAATGGGCGGATGATTCTGAGGTTGAACACGTGCTGGAATTCTCATTTGACAGCTTTGAGACAATCTGATGGTAGCCGTCGGGGTCGTGCAGCAATAGGTGGACCATGGGTTTTGATGTGTGGGGTGACTTCATGCTTGATAGGTTGATTGTGGAATACTCGTCAAGCGACATCAGGGTATTCTTTGAGGATAGCACTGTGACAGGTTGTTATTGTCTGTAAAATGGTTGGGCTGACTGTGGCCATCCAAGCGGTTATATCGCACACAATGAGCTGAGTGGTGCTGTCAACAAGTTTTCTCTCTTTACTCTTTTACTTGTTTCAGTCATTTGACTGCAGCCATGCTGGAGCACCGCCTTTAGTCGAGCAAATCAACCCCAGGACTTATTCTTTGGCAGCCTAGTACTTATTCTATCGCTCTCTTTTGCCGAACCGCTAAGTTATGGGGACGTAAACACACCAGCATCGGTTGTCAAGCGATGTTGGGGGG
>NW_026432497.1:6979-10559 GCF_001194135.2 Octopus bimaculoides
ATATATATATATATATATACAAGGAGACCAAAATGGTGAAGAAAATTAGCTCCTAAAATAGGGGTTGGCAGTTTGGCAATGACAAGTACCCACGGTGTAGTCCTAAGTCCAATGTTAGGGACTGTTCACTGGAAGTTGGAATCGGTAAGTGGTTGACTGCCTGAAGACAGACTGGTGTTTCTTTTCTGTTGCCTGAAGTTCAGGAAACAGGGATTATGTTGACTTCCATGCTGGATCTAAAAAGAAACGCGTGCCTGTTACATGATCACAGATGAAAAATAGGCGACTTTGTGGATGAGAGCCAAGAACTTCTGTCACGTTCAATTCCTGGCTGTCGTTTCTGAACGGGGTGCTGAGAACAAGCATGGAGTCATGCATTTCTGTATCCATGTTCCAAATGTGCAGTGGTATGCCTACCAAATCAATGCAATCAGCTGCTACTTCAACGAGGGATACCAATGATAGAGCTTGTATCTACGCTGTCAGGGCTTGTATCTGTGATGCCTGCTGCATCATCAATGAGCACAAGTCCGAAATTTTGGAAGCACTGGTCAAAGAAAGGAAAGGATTTGTAGAAGGAATGGCTGGCGTCACAGTCGATAAATATTTATGTGGTACCTCGGCAAGTTTGTCTGCAAGCTCAGCCAGTTCCTCAACAGAAGTGGATTCTCTGGTGGAAGCCAGGATTACCTGTGTGTTGGAGGGCAGGCGCTGGAGAAAAAGCTGCTTAAAGATTTTTTGGTGGAGGGTCATTTCTCCCAGAAGCTGCTTCATTCTCCGTTGAAGCTGGAAGGGCATTCTATCTCCTAATTCTTCCAATGTAAGGAGCTGGTGAAGACGCTTTTGTTGGGACTTCGAAGTCTTATTGATAAGGGTGGTTTTGAACGTGTCATATGATGTGGAACCGGGTGGTGCTAAAATGAGATCTCGGATCACATTCATGATCTCTGATGATAGTGAACCGGTCATGTGTGTAAGGCGAGCCACATCGTTAACTATCCAGTTCGAAGAAAACTGGGCCGCGATATGATGAAACCACAATATGGGATCATGCATCCAGTATGGTGGAATCTTCAGCATAACTGCTGCTTGAAATGCCATGGATGAGTTCTGGTAGAGGCATGACAACTAATCACAGCAATTTTCCAATTCATGTTCAGTGATGCTTGATGTGAAGGCTGTTATTCTTCGTTGGGGTCACCAAACGTAGCGGGATGTGTAGAGAAATGTGATGTTGTTGATGGTTCAATGTACATTGTTGGGCGTAGCAGATGAAGATAGGCATATTGGACCAACATCAAAGGAAAACAATGAAGAAAGTGTCAGAGTGTAGTTTAAATAATTTATTTGGTTAACAGTTGCATTTACATGCTGGATACAAAAAGCCTGATTTGGAATATCAATAAAGGCCACTACATAAAGTCGCAAACTGCTTCGAGTCAACAAAGGAGAAAGCAGGAGAAATAGAATGCTGATTTGATGAGAGAGTACAAGGCATATTTGGTGTCTTTGTGTGCTCTCTCTTTACTCTTTTACTTGTTTCAGTCATTTGACTGCAGCCATGCTGGAGCACCGCCTTTAGTCGAGCAAATCAACCCCAGGACTTATTCTTTGGAAGCCTAGTACTTATTCTATCGCTCTCTTTTGCCGAACCGCTAAGTTACGGGGACGTAAACACACCAGCATCGGTTGTCAAGCGATGTTTGGGGGACAAACACAGACACACAAACATATACATATATACGACGGGCTTCTTTCAGTTTCCGTCTACCAAATCCACTCACAAGGCTTTGGTCGGCCTGAGGCTATAGTAGAAGACACTTGCCCAATGTGCCATGCAGTGGGACTCAAACCAGAACCATGAGGTTGGTAAGCAAGCTACTTACCACACAGCCATTCCCATGCCTATATGTGCGTTGATCATTTGGTCATTTCGTGTTGTCTTTCTATCTTGTCTGTTCATGTTCTGCAACTGTCTTGTGTTGCCGGTCACTGCTTGCTCATCTTTGGTTACGTGGCTAACTGCTTGCTGGTAGCTTTCTATCTGGCTCTCTGACATGTGTCTAAGGAAACTGTATTTATAATGGTCATCCTAGCTAGAAAGATAGATATACCATAGGAGTAGTTTATACTTATCTAGGTCACTTGCTGTCCATCTGAACCCTCTGTGACACTGCTCAGGTCGGAGGTTGAGTGAAAACTCATCGATCACTTTTTGACAGGAATAAGACATTTCTTTTGTGCTTGTTCAGCCAGTGGTGGATCGTGCCATCGGGGATTTCTAGGATTCAGTTTCGAATCTCAGCCTGGAAAACAAAATGTAGTTTTCACATATATAAAGATATATTACGGAGATGTACTTGCATAACAAGTGACCTGATCTGAGATTGTGTGCTGAAACAAAAACAATTGCAGCGTGAAAGGTGCTTATAAGTCATTTAAAAATACACAAAACTGTTAGATTCACTTCAGCATTTAAATTTAATTTGACAAAATATTTTCGTCGCTTTGAGATTGTGACCTGATCACTGACAAAATTTCGTGTTTATAAAGATATAGTATTTTACTATATCGTAGGGCTAACCAAAGCCTTGTGAGTAGATTTGGTTGATGGAAACTGAAAGAAGACCTCCGAATATATGTAGGTATATATTTGTGTATATATAAATGTATGTATGTTTTTATGCAAACATAATATATATACATATATATACACACACATACATGTACGTATATATGCATATACTCACATATTTTTGTATTATTACATGATTGAACGCATGCGTCATCTTTGCAAGTAAGTTTTAACTTTATATTTCTGACGCGACTCTATCTATCTTTGTATCATTCTACCCATCTCGTTCTCCCTTATGTTGTTCTTCGCCTCTCCTCTTCACTACTATATCTCTCTCTCTTCCTCCGTCTCTCGTTGCTCACCTATATTCTACTTTCTCGCCTTTTATTCTCTCTCTAACACTCTTTCTCCTAACCCCTCGCTGGTCACATGTGTCCGGCTTTTGCCTCCTTTCTTATCTTGGCTACTGCCAAACTAGCACGAACTTCTTCTCTCTCCCTTCCAGTTCGTCTCGTCACAGCGTTCAGTATACATATGTAAGGGACGACCGTGCGAACTCATAAAAGGAGAAATGGTGACGAATGGAAAAACAGAGGACTCCTTTTATTTAAACGCGTCACACGGTCGAACACACAAATATATATCTAATGATGATATACATGATATGTTATGCGACGATAACATGGATGACCAGCAATGAAAGACCACAACCGTATTAGATGAATAACAGAGATATTTATTGTAGCGTTAAAGATGTATGTCTGTGTGAGAGTGTGAATGCGACATATAAGAACATAATCAAAGACAGGCCGTCGTACAAAGAAAAGTATGTATGTGAGTGATACATGTATGCGTATGTGTATTATTACAGCAGATAGAAAGAGAGTCAATAACACGTGAACAATTATACCAGTTCTTGGGTACACAATAATATGAATCTGTATGTGAAGTGAGTTGGCTGAGTTTGGCAGAGCTGATCACTAGTTGTGATGTCGTGGCATCGAT
>NW_026432497.1:10696-12226 GCF_001194135.2 Octopus bimaculoides
GTTGAAGTGGTCGCTGGAACTGCTGCTGCTGTCGTGTGGTACACGGAACAGTTCTCAAAGAGAAACTGGACCGAGACAAATTTGTGGGGTATGAGTTGATCTATATATAGCGTTAAGAGGGCTCCAAATGCCTTCAGAATTTTACTCTATCACGTGACCTTATTAGGGGCCGTGATTGGTCAGTTTGCGTTCTGGCGGGAAAGGTTCGAAGAAGTTGCCGATTCGAATAATAATCAGTCACGTGATGACAAGGAATGGGTTCTCTACTACGCTCGCATTTATTTATATTTAAATGAGAAGATTGTATGTAATGGCGATAGTAATTTTGTATCTAGTGACGATAGGTAGTTTCACTACACATATATGTTTTTTCACGTCTGGCCCTACTAGCCCTTTTTGTTTATTTTCCCTGTTTTGTTTTCCTGTCATGTTTTCTGTTCACCACGATATTCCTCTGCACTTCAAATTTAATTTGTTTCCGCGGGAAGAGCCATTCTAACAATGCGTCCTGCCCTAACTCTTCGAAATGCTTAGTTGTAGAATGGTGGCAGCTGATGAAGGAAATGTTCTCTATGTGGCCTGTGTGTTTTCTGTACTCTGTTTATGTTCCGTTTTTCATTTTGTCCACGTTTTTTTATGACGTCCCATACCCAGATATGCATTTATATATACATGTAGATGTAGGTATGTACATACATGTACGTATATATGCATATACTCACATATTTTTGTATTATAATATATATATATATTGTTTGTTTATAGTTTCAGCTTACAGCTGTGGCCATGCTGATGCACCGCCATGGTGCATATAATATATATATATATATGTATTATTACTGGTGAAAGCCGGTGACTGCTCTACTTCTTAGAGTGTGTGCTTCTCTGGGTTTATGTTTTTCTAAAAAAACTATGTATATATATACACATATGTTATATGTATACGGTCCAATTGTATCTGATTCTTCAAGTACTTCCATTTTGCGTATGTGTTTTGAATAAACAATCTGTCTGAATTTTGAATAAAGAAAACAAATGATCAAATGTTATACCTAATTGAAATTTAATCATGAATTTATTTTTCTTGATTATCTATGATTTTCTTCCATCTATTTACAAGCTTTTTAATCCCATTAATGTAAAACCCTTTTGGTTTCAAACCGAAGAACTCTGAAAGCAAAAGTTATGTCCCCCAAATGATTCTGTAAACTATAAAACAAATGGTAGTCTGAAGGAGCAAGGTCGGGAGAATAAGGTGGATGAGGAATTTTTTCCCAACCAAGCTCTTCGATCTTCTGTGATGTGATCTTTGCAGTGTGTGGTCACGCATTGTCCTAATGAAACATCACTCCTTTGGGATTCACTAAAACGGGTCTTTTTTTCTTCAAAGCTTGGTTCAAACGCACTAACTGCTGACAGTAGACTTGAGCATTGATTGTTGCATTAGGTGGTAACAATTCAAAGTGAATTACTCCTTTTCAATCCCACCAGATAGAGAGAAGAACCTTTTTTCCATGAAGTTCCCTTCTC
>NW_026432497.1:13267-14310 GCF_001194135.2 Octopus bimaculoides
CAGACAGCTGCTCTGGCAATGAACATGCTCGGACGGTGCTGTTAGTGCTCCACTGGCACAGGTGCCAGTCGTCGAGTATGGTTCAATTACGATTTCGATTTCACTTGCCCCAACAGGTCTTTGCAAGCAGAGTTTAGTGTCCAATGAAGGAGAGGTTGGCATGGGTGCCAGTCGTCGGATTCGGTTCGATTTCGATTTCAGATTCCAGATTTCAAATTTCAAATTCCAAATTCACTTGCCTCAACAGGTCTTCGCAAGCAGAGTTTTTAGTGTCCAATGAAGTAAAGATACGAATAAGTGAGCTGGCTACACGTCTGGCAGAGGTCACAGATTATGCTCTCACTTGACTTGCCGGGTCTTCTCACGTACTGCATATTTCCAAAGGTCTCGGTCACAAGTCATTGCCTCGGTGAGGCCTAAAGTTCGAAGGTCGTGCTTCTCCACCTCATCCCAGGTCTTCCTGGGTCTACCTCTTCCACAGGTTCCCTCAACTCCTAGGGTGTGGCACTTTTTCACACAGTTATCCTCATCCATTCTTGCCACATGTCCATACCAGCGCAATCGTCTCTCTTGCACACCACAACTGATGCTTCTTAGGTCTAACTTTTCTCTCAAGGTACTTACACTCTGTCAAGTATGCACACTGACATTACACATCCATCAGAACATACTTGCTTCATTCCTTGCGAGCTTATGCCTGTCATCAGCAGTCACGGCTCATGTTTCACTGCCATGAAGCATGACTGTTCGTACACATTCGTCACACAGTCTGCCTTTTTCTCTGAGTGAGAGGTCCTTTGTCACCAGCAGAGGTAAGAGCTCTCTAAACTTTGCCCAGGCTATTCTTATTCTAGCACCTACACTTTCAGAGCACCCTCCCCAGCTACAAACTTGGTCACCAAGATAGCGGAAGCTATCAACTACGTCTAGTTTTTCTCCCTGGAGTTTGGCAAAGGTTGTTTTTTGCACATTTTCAGTGTTTATTGCTCCTGAGCATCTGCCACATACAAAAACTATCTTGCTAGTTAGCCTTCCTTTGATAT
>NW_026432497.1:14497-15874 GCF_001194135.2 Octopus bimaculoides
ACTCATTGCCAATCGCCACTAACCACTCATCTATCCCTAGTTTCCTTAGATAAGGGATCGGGGGACATATATATATATACATATATATAATAGAGATATGTTACAAAAACAAAATAGAAACTACACATGGAAATGTAAGGGGAAAGTAATCAGAAAAATAACCGAAAATGCAGATTGGAAATCAAAAAAAGTAAAGGCTTTTTATGAAAAGTAACGATAGGTATATACAATTAGATGAACTGAGGTAGGAATGAAGTCATTATTGTGAGTTGTTACAGAGATTCAAAAGCATACCGGTTTCGTAATATTATTAATCATTGCTCTGAATGCACACCGAATTCTGAACGGTGTCAAGTCTGCTAGTCCCTAAGTAAAAAGATTATGTGTAAGGGAGGTAAGTAGTTCTGGATTTGGTGCAATTAGGGTAGATCTAGATCTGTAATGTGAATGGTGTATGGGATGTATGGGGGTTAGTGGTATTAAATGGAAGGTTAATAGTGTTCTGTATTATGTTATGTGTTCATATTTAGTTGTGGAAGATAATTATTGATGAAAGTTGCCTCTTTATTCATTCTTTGTTGTATTGAGGTGTTTTGTGAACATTGATAGAAGGGAAAAATTAGGAAATTAGGATTAAGATTCCTCGAAACACTTTTCTATGTGTCCACTACCTGTATCTGTCTGTATTGTGGGTGGCGGATTTGTTCTTTGTGGAGAGTGGTTCTTCTATGGAGTGGTATGTTTGGCCAATATAATTATTACCACACCCTAAGCATGTAGTGGCATAGACTAGATTTTCCAAGGAACAGGTGAAATTTGATTTAATCTTAAATATTTCACCATGTTTAAAGTGGAACTCTGAACCCTCCAAAAGGTGGGGGCAAGTACCACAGTTAGGTCGACCACATTTGTTCACTTTTGGTTCTGTTAATGGATATAGTCTTGCGCTGGTTAATATTTTTTTCAATAATTTAGGTTGCATTTTGCTTTTGAGGTGCAGGAGTGGGTGTGTGGTAAGTAGCTTGCTTACCAACCACATGGTCCCGGGTTCAATCCCACTGCGTGGTACCTTGGGCAAGTGTCTTCTACTATAGCCTTGGGCCGACCAAAGCCTTGTGAGTGGATTTGGTAGACAGAAACTGGAAGAAGCCCGTCATATATGTATCATCATCGTTCATCGTTTAACGTACGCTTTCGATGCTACCATGGGTTGGACTAAGAAACCTGCGCATCGGCCGGGAACAGGTTTCTTAGTCCAACCCATGCTAGCATGGAAAGTGGACGTTAAACGATGATGATACATATACTACGGGCTTCTTCCAGTTTCTGTCTATATATATATATATGTATATGTGTGTATATGTTTGTCCCCCCCCC
>NW_026432497.1:15962-16150 GCF_001194135.2 Octopus bimaculoides
ATAGAATAAGTACTAGGCTTACAAAGAACAAGCTCTGGGGTCGATTTGCTCGACTATAAAGGCGGTGCTCAAGCATGGCTGCAGTCAAATGATTGAAACATGTAAGAGAGAGTAAAAGATAATATATACCTTGAAGCAGGCTATCCACATACTAGAAATAACAGCCAAATCTCACAAAACTGCGATAA
>NW_026432498.1:0-576 GCF_001194135.2 Octopus bimaculoides
ATATATATATATATATATATATTTAGCGACTGACAAAGGAGACAAGCCCCCTATGGCAAGCAAGATGGAGTCATATTGATGATTTCAGATTTGATTAATCTTAATCAGTGACCCACTTTATATATATATATGTATATATATATGGCTGTGTGGTTAAGAAGCTTGCTTCCCAAGTACATGGTTTTGGGTTCAGCCCCATTATGTAGCACAGTGGTTCCCAACCCTTTTACTAAAATGAGTTTTCCCACATTTAAAATGCTTATCCTTATGTGTTTGTGTGTGTGTGTATATATATATATATATATATATATATATATATATATATATATATATATATGTATATACATGAGATTTTGAATTTAGTTCATGGACCCCCAGTACTACCTTTGCAGACCACCAGGGGTCTCCGGACCCCAGGTTGGGAATCACTGATGTAGCACATTGAACATGGGTTCAACAAAAACTTTGTGAGTGCATTTTATACACGGAAACTGAAAGAAGTCTGTCATATATATGTATGTGTGTGTGTGTGTCTCTCTCTCTTATGTTAGTATGTGTCTATGTTGGTTAAAGTTT
>NW_026432499.1:0-328 GCF_001194135.2 Octopus bimaculoides
TAATCCTTTACCCTTTTAATTTGTAATAATTATATATATATATATATAACCCGGTTTGGCGGTGCAAACAGGAAAAGATAGAAATAAAAACATACTCTTTTACTAATACTGATTCATGACGGGTTGGGGCTGTGTCATGGTAACGCGTGCTGAGAAAGGTTAGGCTATTACGCTAATCCAGAAACCGGTCTACGTGAGTCCAAATACTTGAATGTATGCCGAAAGATTGTCTTAGCCCGTCTGCCTTCGGACGGTTGATTTCTGTAGTTATTATCAAGGTATTTTGGCGATTTAAATAAGAGTCTTGACTGTTATTTCCAGCAGGTAG
>NW_026432500.1:0-227 GCF_001194135.2 Octopus bimaculoides
CACTCAACATCATTGACGGCGTCTCAGCAACCAAAGGGCGAAGTGCTGCCCATGTCCTCTGTAAATAAATATCGTTGTGTTGATAGTTCAGAATCTGCGTTCCGTTGTTTCTTCAAGAAATTTAATGTACGGAAGCGGGTATACACCTAATGGTGTATAACCACTTCCTACACTAGTTTCCCAACCACATGGTTCCGGATTCAGTCCCACTGCGTGACACCTTGGGC
>NW_026432501.1:0-529 GCF_001194135.2 Octopus bimaculoides
CTCTTAACGTTTTTGACAAAATTTTGTATTTTAGAAGTTATTTCGTGTTACAGTTGTCATATTTGGGTAATTTTGACCAATCAATGACATATATTCAACTGAATAAAATTACTGCTGCTGTTTGCGAATAACTTCCGGATCCATAACAATGAAAGAGCCTCTACCTGGTCACTCGACACGCTAAAAATAGCAGCCAAAGTATCCCCCCTGCCTAAATCACACGCTCATTGTACGTAATGTCCTAGATTATGGATCTTTTTTAAAACGGGGGCCACATTTTTCATTAACGAAACACTTTGAAACTTGGAACACTGGTAGAATGTGTCATATAAAACATCTTTTTCTCTTAGTCTTCTTAAAAAAAAAAAGAAATCCCTAAGTTATTCCATGTTAAAGTTGTCGTATTTCTGTAATTTCAACCAATCACTGACGTCCATTCAGCAGATATACATTAAGTGCCGACTACATTCTGAAACAACTCTATCGGTGATAGGGTTAGGGTTAGGGTTAGGGTAAAACAGCAAATTTA
>NW_026432502.1:0-171 GCF_001194135.2 Octopus bimaculoides
ATATATATATACATACATATATTCAATTATTTTCTTCAAGGATATTTAAATGCATTCTCACATAGGAACACACACAACACATACATACACACATACACACACATGTGTGTATGTATGTGTATGCATGTGTATGATTAGTAAAGAAACAATGATCAAATGAGAAATCATTAA
>NW_026432502.1:181-461 GCF_001194135.2 Octopus bimaculoides
AAAAACACACAATTTCCCAATTCCTAAGTCATTATTCCCTGATCATACAATGAATTTATCATTACTTCTTATCAGCCATCTCATTTCAATTTTTCTTCAATCTCACAAACTTTTATTAAAAACTCTTCTTCGTTGTTGCCTTCGCAATTATTTTCAATTATCATTCAATATTCTATTCTCAGCTGAACTATTTATTAAGAATTTTAACTATATAGAAAAACAAAATTCAGAATTAAAAGAGATGACTTTCAACTCCTTTGTCGTTTTAAAATTTCTGAAT
>NW_026432503.1:0-428 GCF_001194135.2 Octopus bimaculoides
GTCGATTGTTATTTTTTCATGGCATAAATTGATTATTATCATTGTTTCTCTTCTTGTTGTTGCTGTTTGTTGCTAATGTTGTTGATGTTGCTGCCCTTGTTATTATTTTCATCTTTGTCATAATTATCATCGTCATAATCATCGTCATCATCATCATCGTCTTCTTCATCAAAATCGTCATCAACTTCATCAACATTATGATGATGCTCATCATCATCATAATCATCATCATAATCATCATCTTAACCATCATCATCATCATCGTCGTCGTCGTGATCATCACCATCATTATCATCATTGTCATCAACGTCATCATTATCATTATCATCGTCATCATTATCATCCTCAATTATCACAACCATCGTCGACGTTGTCAACATCATCGTCATCATCATCAACATCAGTATCATCATCATCATCATCATCAT
>NW_026432504.1:0-201 GCF_001194135.2 Octopus bimaculoides
CCCAACCGATGTGGAATTTATGTGTAGATTAAAAGATTAGAATGTCGTCATAAACAAAATAATTGATCTTAGATAAATTTCGAAATCATAATTTCTGATATTTGTCAGAACCACGTAGTAAATACAATTAGAAATCAAGTGACTGCTGAATCGAAACAGAAAATATGTGAACTAATTATATAAATATAGCAAGAGGAAAAG
>NW_026432505.1:0-574 GCF_001194135.2 Octopus bimaculoides
ACACACACACACACACACACACATATATATATATATATAAAATACATACATACACACACATACATACATATATACATATATATATGCACACACACTCACATATATGTATATATATGCATACATATGTATATACATATATATAATATATACGCACACACACTCGCATATATATATATATATACATACACACACACACATGCGTATATATATATATATATATATATATATATACATACACACACATACATACATATATACATATATATATATATATATACACACACACACTCACATATATATATATCTACATACACACACACATACACACACACACATACACATGCACATACATATACATATATATATATACACATATCTCTTTGCAGCTGTTAAACCTTTACTTGTCCCTGTTGATCCACAAAGAGTACTTTGACACTTGTAGTTGAAGAGCTGCAATAGGGATAATATTCTTACATTAACCTTCGGAAATGGTATTGACAGTTGTCATAAAGTAGTCTCAGGAATATGGTTGGCACTCAATGATATGAAAATCTCCTTTAGAAACTAATAGATT
>NW_026432506.1:0-480 GCF_001194135.2 Octopus bimaculoides
CATATGCATATATACACACGCATACACACCCACATTCACACGCATACAATAACCCCGCACCCATACACACGCATGCAAAAGACAAATATATAGGGCTAAAGGCAAAAAACTGTGGGAAAGCTGTAAGGTTAAAACGCGTCTAAACTATATATATATGTATGTATGCACACACGCACACAGACACAGACACACACACACACATACACACACACACACACACACACACACACACACACACACACACACACACACACACACACACACACACACACACACACACACATATATATATGTACATGTGCATGAAACAGAAGAAATTGGTATTAATAAGGAATTAGCAATCCGGGAATAATACTTCTTAAGCTCTCTGACAATACAAATACACTAGGCTAAAAACGGTTTCGTGATATGTACTTTTTTACTCTTTTTATACTCTTTTACTTGTTCCAGTCATTTGACTGCGGCCATGCTGGGGCACCG
>NW_026432507.1:0-398 GCF_001194135.2 Octopus bimaculoides
ATATATATATATATATCAATGCACACTTTCAAGATAAGAAATATTATGGTGGTTTCTTGTAGTGATAGTTGTTGCCACAATTGTTGTTGTTGTTGTTGTTACTCTCTTTGCTATAGTATCTAGTTTTTCTGTACTCTACCTGATCCCACTCCATCCAACAAGAATAACCAACGCTCTCCTTACACCAACCCTCACACATGCCAACCTACCCAACAGCCTGCCTGGTGGCCAAAAAAAGGAAATTGCCAACCACAAAAGACAAACATAAAAGCCTATTCTACCATAAGCTTTAAACATGAATGAACGAAGAGGGAAAAATTTCTTAGCAAATAAAAATAATTATGATAATAATAATGATAATAATAACAACAACAATGATGATGATGATGATGATGATG
>NW_026432508.1:0-245 GCF_001194135.2 Octopus bimaculoides
CAGCTAAACCCGGTTTCACCCGGTCTGTTTGGATGATGTGGCTGTGATTGCTTTCGGTTAAGCATAATTTATAACAGCGTTTCTCAACCTGATCATTTCGCGTCTCGTTTCGTTTGGAGCCTCCAGCTGTATGAATCAGGAGTTGTGAAGAAAGAATTTGTATGTAGTCTGTTTGTGAGAGCTATTGTATTGAACGTCTGTCTAATCGTTAAAAGATTTATTTAATTATGAACATAGAAAGAAAT
>NW_026432509.1:0-279 GCF_001194135.2 Octopus bimaculoides
ATATATATATATATATATATATATATATGCCTAACATCAGTTTGGGTGTGAAGTTGGAGTATTTCCAGAGAATATTGGGCTATTAACACTGTCGAGATCCAAGCCAAAGCCGGAATACGTCTGGTGCAGAAAATCACAACGATTATACCGTCATATGGTTTGGCGAAAAGTAAATAATCCAATGAAAAGAAGACAAAGAAAATTCTTTAACACATCTTCAAAGATGTGTTAAAGAATTTCTTTGTCCTCTTCTTTTCATTGGCTGTGTATATGTATGTA
>NW_026432510.1:0-395 GCF_001194135.2 Octopus bimaculoides
ATGTATGTATCTATGTATGCATGCATGCTTGTATGTATGCATGCATGTATCCACGCTTCGCACACATACACACACACACACATATATATATATATATTTAGACACAAGTGTCCTATGTATATATACACATGTATCCTATTAAAATCTATACGATGCATATGTGGACGGAAGTATACAGATATTCACATATGTACTATGCATCTATGTATGCATGTATATATGTATGTATATATATATGTATATGTATATATATATATATACACACAGACACACACATATATAAATACATATATGTATATATGTACATATATGCATATATATATACTCGTATACATATATATATACATATATATATATACTACATATATATATATATATATATATATATATATATA
>NW_026432511.1:0-202 GCF_001194135.2 Octopus bimaculoides
CATGTATGCATGTATGTATGTATGTATGTATGTATGTATGTATATATATGGACAGTATTCCAAATGTAGTCCGACAATACTAGGTAAAAAGTATTTGAAATAGACGGATGAGTACCATGCGCGTATGAATACAGGAACAGAATTGCCAGACAAGCTAAAACATAACGAGACCCTTTTGGCTAATTACACTCTTTGTTACATA
>NW_026432512.1:0-203 GCF_001194135.2 Octopus bimaculoides
CGTAGTTCTCGAGTTTTAGGGATTCACACATACAGACAGACAGACACACACACATTCTCATTTTAATATATATATATAGATGAGACTAGCAGAGCAACCCGGCGTTGCCCGGGAATTAAATTGTTGCATATATACTGGAAGGAAAAAAGCAAGATATGCTGTATAGAAATCTGAGGACATTCTGTAGATGGGCTCTCAGATGA
>NW_026432513.1:0-289 GCF_001194135.2 Octopus bimaculoides
TATATATATATATATATATGTACATGTGCACGTGCTGCACACACATGTAGGCACAATCATATATTTGTGTGTAAATGTCTGCATGATTTGAGTTCAGTCGAAAACATGATTATAAAAATATCAATAAAGTTATAATAATATTTATTCATTTGCACATGTATGTATATGTATGCATACATATATAAGTACATATATGTGTATGTGTATGTCTGTGTGTGCGTGCGCGTTTAAGTGTGTATATATAAATATAAAAATATATATATTTATGTATGTATGCATATATGTACAT
>NW_026432514.1:0-269 GCF_001194135.2 Octopus bimaculoides
TGATGATGAGGATTATGATGATGATGTTGTTTGTGATAAAGATGATGATGAGAAGGAGGAGGAAGAGGGGGTTCATGATGATGGTCATGAAGTTGATGATGATGATGAATATGATATTGATAATGATGATAATTATGGTGATGATAGTGATGATGGTGATGAAGGTGGTGGTGAAAACGATGATGATGGTAGTGATTATGGTGATTGTAATGATGATGATGATGATAGTAATGGCGGTGATGGTGCTGCTGGTGGTAACGATGACGGTA
>NW_026432515.1:0-238 GCF_001194135.2 Octopus bimaculoides
CAATAACTGAAAAGGAAAAAGGCATATCTATTAAAGGACAGAGACGCATGGAATAAAACGAAATTATCAAAATATGAAATAATGCTTTGCATATTTCTTAACAACTACAACTAAAACGTGAACGAAAACAACTACAGCAGTTAAATCAACAAGAACAACGATATCATTGTGATAATGAATATCTTGAAGGAAATAGCAGTCAAAGAACTACTGATTTCAAAACTACAAATTATTACTC
>NW_026432516.1:0-712 GCF_001194135.2 Octopus bimaculoides
TATTATACGAGAATAGACACACTTTAGTTACATTGATTGTTGACTGCGCGTATATGCTTAAATCACTCAAAACACAGTGGTGTCGAGATAGTGACTGAAAGAAAATTATGTGTTAAATTTAGTATTCTAAATTAAATTCAATGAATAAACATTAAAAGATAAAGAAAAAAAAATTGAGGTAAAAGAAAAAATATTTATTCAGCAGTGAAAATGTATGACCAGAGTTATTTAATTGAGGTATAATGTTAAATTCAAATTTTCAAAAGAAGAAACTCTCTAAAGTCAATATTGATTCGTTTAAATAGTGGTTCTTAGAATTTCCATAATATAAATATTTGGACGCTAAACCATCACTCTTGCCATTACTACAAACACTTGATGTGAATATAAAAGAATATATCCTTATATAGTCTAGAGTGAATAAGGATACAATAAAAATGGCTTTAATTTAATGGTTAATTCCCAAAATTCCTAAAGGGTACATAATCGTACAGATATATTTATACAAAATACACCCATTAAAACACATATGATGAATATTCGATGTTTAAGTGTAACAATGATGATATGCAAATATGCAGATCATTCTGAAATGCCATATATGTTTGTATCTATATACGTATATATGTTTGTATCTATATACGTATATATGTTTGTATCTATATATGTACGAACGTACGTACGTACGTACGTATGTATGTATGTATGTATG
>NW_026432517.1:0-282 GCF_001194135.2 Octopus bimaculoides
TGGCGTTTCTGATGAGAGAAAATATGGAAAAGGAATAAGAAGGCAGTATGAAGGAGAGGAGAAAAAGGAAAAGAAAGGAACGAACGAACGAAATAGATGAGAGAGAGAGAAAGAGAGAGAGAGAGAGAGATGAAATTAAATATAAGTGAGAGTGAGAGAGGAAGAGGAGAGAGACACAGAGAAAGAGAGACAGAAAGACAGCAAATGAAGAAATGTTTGTGTATCTATCTATCTATATATATATATATATATTGATATATCAATATATATATGTGTATATAT
>NW_026432518.1:0-390 GCF_001194135.2 Octopus bimaculoides
ATATATTCACCTTTATTTACCTATATACATATACATATATATGCATTAAGTAGAAATTGGAGAAACATGATCAACAATAACTGACTACCATCGATTATCATTCTTAATACAAACCTTTATCCCATCTAACAGCCGTTTCTGCCTCCAATGTCCTACAGTTTTGTCAAAGAAAATTCTGAGAATGATATTGGTCATATTTTGTAACACATCCGAAATGGAACATGGAGTTTCCTCAGGATGAAGAAAAATATATAAAATAAAAGAAAAAAAAAGTGGAAGAGCTTCGAGAAGAGGAATGAAGGCTTAATATATTTCAATCATATCATTTTGTAGTGTAACTCTTGTTTGTCTTTGTTACTGCCAGTATCCTATGAGCATAATATGCTTACA
>NW_026432519.1:0-493 GCF_001194135.2 Octopus bimaculoides
TAAGAAATGAAGATAAACATAATATTATTAATTCCTACTGACGTTTCAACGTAATGGTTGCTTGGAACCTTGCATTGGGTGGTCCAAATGCATATGGATGCTTAGCCAGAACGGATCAGCAGGGAACGCTTTATTGCATTGAATTACAAGGAACTAATGTCAAGAGTTGGGTAGAATGGTGAGGCATTTTATAAATACAACTGTACTTATGAAATGCAGGGTTCCAAGCAACCACAATGTTGAAATGTACGTAGGAACTAATTATATAGTGTTTATTTTAACCTCTCCTATATCTGATCAGTATTTTATGACAAGTAAAACAACCTCGTATTCTAGTTACTTAACCACTGTACTTCAGTAATTGACTTCAACTTAATTTTATTGACCTTCCAGCAGTATTTGAACACAAAACGTAAAGTGACGAGTAGAACATACATAACACTAAATACCGACATGCAAAGCATCTTGTCTGGCGCTTTTCAAATTAATCTCA
>NW_026432521.1:0-271 GCF_001194135.2 Octopus bimaculoides
CTATGAACGTTAGTGTATGTGTTGAAAATAAATTAACGCTGCTAATTTTTGTTGATATTTTAACAACGAACAAAAAAACAAAGACAAAACGAAAACACATCAAGTTCCTTATATGAAATACGACGAACATAAGAACAATCATGATGGTAATAAAGATAATAGAGAAAATGCTGAAAATACGTAACCTAATCTATTACGGATTCTGTTAATGTTTGCAGTGCACATCGTGCAAACAGTAGTAGTAGTAGTAGTAGTAGTAGTAGTAGTAGTA
>NW_026432522.1:0-352 GCF_001194135.2 Octopus bimaculoides
CCGTGACAATAATAGAAATGAATTTAAATAGTTAATTTAGTTGATGGACAGAAACAGGAAAAAACTACTAGTCAGATAACATTGTTGTAGATAAAGCCAAGAATTACAAGTAGTATGGAACTATAAGTAAATCTAATATAATAAATGTGAAAACTAATTTTTGTGTCAGTGTGTCACACTTAGACCCTTCTCTTACTATTCAATGACACTCCTACTTGTAGTAAAGAGTGTTTGTCAACATAACATGGCAGTCCTGGTGAGATTTAGAAATAGTAATTTTCTGACACTCCTACTATTCCTCGTGATGGGGTGAGAGTAATAGTAGGCATAGAGATGGTGAGGGCGGTGGTGA
>NW_026432523.1:0-228 GCF_001194135.2 Octopus bimaculoides
TGTGTGTGTGTGTGTGTGTGTGTGTGTGTGTGTGTGTGTTTATGCATAGATAGGTATGTACAGTAAATAACGATGCAGACAGTCATATTGCTCTCATGAACAACAGTGTCTTGCAACCCTATCAGTTTTCAGAGAGCATTGTTTACAAAGCTGCTAGTTAGGGGAAATAAAGGGACAGAAGAAACACGTCGACAGGTCAAAGAAAGAAAGAAAGTCAGACAGACAAAC
>NW_026432524.1:0-629 GCF_001194135.2 Octopus bimaculoides
ATATATATATATATATATATGTGTGTTATACATAATTTGTTGGAATCTAGGCACACTTTATACTCAGTCATACGACTATTGGAAAAAAAAAATCATACACTTGCTGTTCAATTACCTCTATTAAGATAACTCGATTCTCGGCGTTGAAAACCATCTTTTGTTCTCGCGCCAGCTATGTTAACAAAACTTCACACACGACTTGATAATTTATGCAAAATATTCTAACCTGGGGAATTCTGAGTTACGAACATTTACAGAACAATTACGAGTCTTTCTTATATAACTTATAATTTACATCTAACCGTTCATACCACACACCATCTTTTCTCTATCCTTCTTCCTCTCTATGTAGGCATATATATATATATATATATATCTTTCTATCTTTTATTTTACTTGCTTAGGTCATTCGACTCTGGCCATGCAGGGCATGACCTTGAAGGGTCGACCACGCGACTCTTTTTATGCCTCCTACATATTCTATAGTTCTTTGTTCCCGAACTGCAGGTTAAAAGCACTTAAAAACACCAGCACCGGTTGTCAAGCGGTGGTGGGAGACAAAAACAGGCAGGGAAACGAACACACAAACACGCGCGCACACACACACACACACACACACACACACACAC
>NW_026432525.1:0-547 GCF_001194135.2 Octopus bimaculoides
TCTCTCTCTCTCTCTCTCTCTCTCTCTCTTTCTTTCTCCCTATCTCTCTCTTTCTTTTAGCTGAAGAATTCTTAATTGATTTGCAAATGCTGGTTGCAAGGAAGAAGAAAAACGCTAAGTTTGTTTCGTTTCCTAGACCTGAGGAGAATTGCAATAATTTACCTCCTTGTTGTCGACTACTTAATGAAAACCACCACCATCACCACCACCATCGCCACCACCACCACCACCACCACCACCGCCATCACCACCACCACCAATATTATTCATTCATCCATTCGATCATTCATTCATTCATTTGTTCATTCATTCATTTGTTATCTATCTAAATAAGCCGTTAATTAAATTAACTGAATCATGTACAGAAGTTGACTGATAGCCTTTGTGGTAAATATGGCCTGCATATATTAGGAAACTGCAGCTGGTAGAATAGTGGTACTTCAAGGCTTCCATAGAGAGAAATGTTAATACTATTAGTATCACTGTTGCCCAAAGGTATTTAAAGAAGGACAAGAATGGCAAAAACTTGTGTAGTATTTAGCAGTCA
>NW_026432526.1:0-240 GCF_001194135.2 Octopus bimaculoides
TGCTGCTACTGCATAAATTTCTCTGAGAGATTTAGAAATATATTATTTCTATAAACATGGAAAAGTAGACGTTAAAATGATGATGACAATGACGATATATGTATAAGTGTATAAATATATATGACAAATCTCAGTGAAGTTAATATTTGCACACTGTAATCATGATATATTGGTGTTACCCTGTTTAGATTTATGGTTAAGATTAGCTAGGTTCATACTTATATTAGCAAACTGGTTCAG
>NW_026432527.1:0-377 GCF_001194135.2 Octopus bimaculoides
TTGTTGTTGTTGTTGTTGTTGTTGTTGTTGTTGATGTTGCTGCTGCTGCTATTGTTGGTATTACTGTTCTTTGTAACGTTTCGTCTGCATTGTTTCTGGCACTTCCAAGAAGCAAACGTGGATATAATAAGTAAACAAATAAAAGAAAAAAAGAAAAAGAAAATAAAATAAAAGAAAATAAAATAAAATAAAAACAAAGTAGATTATAAGAGAAGGAAGCAAAGGAATGCATTCAAAACAAAATGGTGAATTTACTTACTTTCCCAATTGATTGCTTAAAATGGTATGTTTGTGAGCTGCCACGAAAGTCGTCTTTGATTTCTCTCCCCATCATCATCATTATTATTGTTATTATTATTATTATTATTATTATTATT
>NW_026432528.1:0-401 GCF_001194135.2 Octopus bimaculoides
TACATACATACATGCATACATACATACATATATATATATATATACATATACACATGTGATTCCCAACGGGAGTGTCTTCTACTATAAACCTTTGCTATAGCCTTGTGATTGCATTTAGTAGACGAAAACTCAAAAAAGCTCGTCGTATATATGTATATATACAATGTGCGATGGGTAAATTGTTGCAATTTTATAATTTTAATTTCGCGCACGTGCATTGTTTGTTTTTAGTTTTGTCTACTTCACAGTATAGTAGGGTCAGTTGGACATCGTCTGTGAGAAAAACAGCATGATGACGCAATTCACTCTGCCAGTAATTTGGCATCCCCTGTCATTCGCGTACTCCGTGTCATTTGCGCCGGAAGCTCCAATACGAACATTTCAGAGTGTTTGGGTGTCAA
>NW_026432529.1:0-393 GCF_001194135.2 Octopus bimaculoides
CTCGTCTGTTGTTATTATTTGTATATTCTCCCATATATATATATATATTAAAGCCTCAAGCCGACCAAAACCTTGTGAGTGGATTTTGTACATGGAAATTGAAAGAAGACAGTCGTATATGTGTGTGTCTGTGTTTGTACCCCTCATCATTGCTTGACAACTGATGTTACTGTATTTACGTTCCCATAACTTTGTGGTTCAGCAAAGGAGACAGATAGAATAAGTACTAGGTTTACAAAGAATAAATCCTGTGGTCCATTTCTTTGAGCAACGACAGTGCTCCAGCATGGCCGCAGTCACATGACTGTGACAAGTAAAACAATAAAAAAAGAACTATGCCATTTTAGTCTCAAGCAAAGCCGGGTATTTCTGCTAGTATATATACGTATATAT
>NW_026432530.1:0-260 GCF_001194135.2 Octopus bimaculoides
ACGTACACAAATAGATTTTAGTATGTACTATATTCTCACTTGAAGAAATTTCCCGAGATAACCGAAGTTTTAGGATTATTTCTCTCTCCTTTGATCCCATGTCAGTGCCCAGCTGTTAAAGGGGTCTCCATTTACTGATCTGTATGGTCTTTTCCTGTTTTAAGTGGCGTTCTTGGCTGGTCAGGGGCGTGATGTTGCACCTTTCCGCTAAAATAACAGTAGACCTATGGTTCTTCAAACATTGCTTTAATGAGGGGTCA
>NW_026432531.1:0-276 GCF_001194135.2 Octopus bimaculoides
TATATATATATATATATACATACATATATACATACACATATATATGCACATATATATACATACAGATACATACATATATATGCACATATACATACATATGCATATATACATACATATGCATATATATATATACATACATATTCATGTACATACAAACATACATCTACATGCATGAATATATATTGATGCATGGTGGCATACATATATGCGTATATGTATGCATATATGAATGGTTAGCTACAAGGATGTGTGTGTGTATATATATATATATATATA
>NW_026432532.1:0-600 GCF_001194135.2 Octopus bimaculoides
ATATATACATATATATACATATAAACATTCACACACACATGTAAATGTATACATATAAGTATATGCATGTATATATATATGTATACAGTATATATATACAGTTTGTGTATATGTATAAACGTACCTCTTTATGTATGTATGTATGTATGTGGTTAATTATATAGGCTTTGATACAGACTCCGTTGTGGTGCAAATTTCTCAAGTATCAACTCCAAGAAATTAATGGGTGATCCTTCAGCTTAAGGTAAAATTATTTTTATTTAAAATTAACATTAGGTTCGAGCTAGCAGAACGATTAGAATGACGGACAAAATGCTAAGTAGCGTTGGATTCCGTCTTTACTGTAGGAATTCAAATTGAGCCAATGTCTACTTTGTCTGTCATCATTTCGGTATCGCTGAAGTAAATACCAGTAACATACTAAGGTCACGGTTGTCGACTAGCTCGCGCCCCACCTCATTCTCTGGCCTTGTGCCTAGGGTGGAAAGAATAATAAACAAACATTGCATATATATATATATATATATATATAGGCTCGAAACGTTAAAGACTTTTTCATTTTCCGAGCGTTATACTAATACATCTGTTTGTTGTCTACAC
>NW_026432532.1:1417-1907 GCF_001194135.2 Octopus bimaculoides
TATATATATATGAATATATACACAAATCTAACTTTCTCCGTACCTCTCTATGTATATATTTATATCCCTACCTATAATTATATATATATATATATATATATATATATATATACATACAGATACATACCCCCCCACACACACACCATATGTATGTAGTGTCTTTTCAGTTTTCCTCCGAATGCATAGGAATTATGTCATATTAACACGAGCATTTTCCTCCGGCAACCCAACAATTGCGCACTAATGACGGTATATCAATATACAGATCGAGGGTCAACCATATTTTCACATCGAGATCGTAAATTTCATTCTGATAATTTAAAGTACATAATGTTATTGGTGTATTTCTTATAGCGTCCGTACCAATATGTGTGTGTGTGTGCGTGTATGTATAAACATGTGCACACAAAATACATACAAAGCATTCATATAAATATATAAATCTGTGTGTGTGTGTGTGTGTGTGTGTGTGTGTATATATATATATATA
>NW_026432533.1:0-245 GCF_001194135.2 Octopus bimaculoides
TGTGTGTGTGTGTGTGTGCGTAAGCGTGTGTGAGAGTCAGAGAGAGAAATATCTGCAGGCAATTATCTCTTGATAAAAAGGGATTTCACGACATGTGAGCATGTGTGTACGTGTGTGGTCTGGTGTGTGTGTGTGTGTGTGTGTGAGATACCCTTCTTAACCCCTTACTCAGGCCCCAGCCTCCATACAGAAGGCAGTAGTTAAGAATGACATACCCCGCAAAGAATCATCTACAACATGCACGT
>NW_026432534.1:0-564 GCF_001194135.2 Octopus bimaculoides
TTCATTATTATTGTTGTTGTTAAGGCAGGAAGCTGGACGAAATGCTGAGCGGTCTTTCAGCTGTCGCTATGTTCTGAGTTCAAATTCTGCCAAGGTTGACTTTGCCTTTCATCCTTTCGGGGTCGATAAATTAAGTACCAATTGATCAGTGGGGTTGATGTAATCGACTAGTCCCCCTCCCCACAAATTTCACGCCTTGTGCCTATTGTTGTCATTATTATTATCCTTTTTATTATTCCTCAGATGCTCAGCTGGTAGAATTATTAGCACATCAGACAAAAATGCTCAACAGCATTTCCTTCAACTTTACATTCTCGGTTCAAATTTGCTGAGGTCAACTTTGCCCTCCAGCATTTCAGTTTCAATAAAATGAGCTGGCACTGGGGTCGATGTAATCAACTAGTCTCCTTCCCCAAAATTCCAGGCCTTGTGCCTAGCTTAGAAATAATTAGTATCACAACTTCCTCTTGTCACAAGCCCTATGCAGGGAAAACCATGTCTGTTAGCAAGCCCTAAGTAGCACAAGATGTGACTGTAAATAATCCTCCATGTAGACCAACATGT
>NW_026432535.1:0-239 GCF_001194135.2 Octopus bimaculoides
GAATTATCCAGGGAAATACTAATATCACCAGTGTATAAATTTACAACACATTGATTTGTGACTAGTTTGGTAAGTGCTAACACATAAACTTCTCGGCCCCTGAGTCACTGTTGCTTCTGCTAAATATTAATAAAAAAATATATCTTTTATCTTTTACTAGTTTCAGTCATTAAATTGTGACCATGCTGGGGCACTGCCTTGATGAATTTTTAGTCAAATGAATCGACCCCAGTACGTTT
>NW_026432536.1:0-1634 GCF_001194135.2 Octopus bimaculoides
GCTCCAGCATGGCCACAGTCAAAAGACTGAAACAAGTAAAAGAGTAAGTTATATAAATGATCAAATATTTTAACTAAGTATAGCTCGATAACTAAGTATAGTCTGTCAGGCTGCACAAATAATCGATTTCTATGTAAATATTTGCTTTAAGTATTCACTACGATCAATAAATATTTCCCTATATATTTTCGGTATAACAATAGCTGTCATTGTTTTACTCAGGGATACTTTAGTCATGACAGCGGTGGTAACATGACAAGATGCATCCCAGCCCATGTTGTTAAGTGGTAGTTAATAGAAACCATAGTCATAAATGACATGTCAAAATAACAACAACAAAAATCTATGTTAAATACATCAGATATTAGCTATTTTCTCATTATTGTCAGTGTATGTAATAGACACACCCACAATGCCAAACAGGCATAAAAATATGATGAGTTGCTTCAGTTCATGTGTTTATTGCTGCTGTTGTACTGAAAACTGAGAATAGCTGCAGCAGTAGAACCAGTTCTCAATGGAGCAAATCAGTAATATATGACAAAGTCAAATACATAATACAAGAAAAGTCTAAAGGACTTTTACAGTTAATATTATTAGGCTGGCATTGAAAGAAAGAGAAAAATCCAGCTAGTAAGAATATTTGGAGAACAATATCAGAAGTCAAACAATAACATTTAGGTGCGTGTCAATAAAAAACCAAGGCATCAAAATGGTGAAACACCCAAGTATAAAGCAGCTTACGAGAAATATAGGTGGACATAGACTTGGTCACATGTGCCCGGCAATTTGGTGCCTTCCGAATTTAATTCCTGAAGGTGACCCGCATAATAAAGCATTCTGTTGACCCTTGTATGAGTGAGGAATTAGTTCAAATTCCCACACATATCTGGGAAAATGGATACTGAAAGAAAAGATACCTGGTGTGCCACTTGAGCTGGGCATCTGTTGAGTTGTGACTGATAGTGTGGTGGGGTGGAGGTGGGGCAAGGACACTGTCTTGAATGCTAAATAATATAGGCAGGAGAAACGAGAACATCTGCAAAAGATCCCAAATGAGGCAGAACTGCATATCGTGATCGAGGGAAGAAACCCTAGTGGCTCATACATTGTAATGTAAGCCAGCTGGGAGCCTTCTGCTCACAACAGAAGGCGAAGGTAAGGCTGTCCCCAATGCTTCCGACACCACAAAGAACAACTACAGCGGTGTACAACGATAACAAGAACAACTTCAATAGCAAATTCAAGAACAGAAGATGCAAGAACAAAAGCAGCAGTAGCAGCAGACATAACAGCACTAACAAATTCAGCAACAAGTCTCCATAATAGGAGAATGCACCCCCCACACACACAGAGAAATGCTTCTCCCCTTCTTCACCTCAAACTCTGACACGGAGACTTTGTTGTTGCAACGAAGACAGACGTGAAAAAAGTAAAAAAGATGTTCCACTCAAATATGAAAAGTATGAAGAAGCAGTAGCCCTCTTCAAACAGTCGTTCACACCAACAACATCACTAGCACAACCACTATATAAAACAAAAAACTGGATCTAGTCTGTTTGGTTGCCAGCATCAATTCTGTTCGAATCGATTTCATATTCAGTGTAATAATACACCTTTATAGGCCAATGAAC
>NW_026432537.1:0-619 GCF_001194135.2 Octopus bimaculoides
AGCTCCGTAGCTCTCCGGCAGAAAGAGTGTACTTTGAAAACAAGAGCAACAGACGATGCTCCGTAGACCTTCGGCAGAACGAACGTACGTTGAAAACAAGAGCAACGGTCGAATCTCCGTAGCTTTCTTGCAGAACGAGCGTGCGTTAAAAACAAGAGCAACGGACGAAGCTCCGTAGATCTCCGGCAAAACGAGCGTACTTTGAAAACAAGAGCAACTGACGAAGCTCCGTAGCTAACCGGCAGAACGAGCGTACGTTGAAAACAAGAGCAACGAACGCAGCTCCGTTGCTCTCCGGCAGAACGAGCGTACGTTGAAAACAAAAGCAACGGACGAAGCTCCGTAGCTCTCCGGCAGAACGAGCGTACTTTGAAAACAAGAGCAACTGACGAAGCTCCGTAGCTCTCCGGCAGAACGAGCGTACGTTGAAAACAAGAGCAACGGACGCAGCTCCGTTGCTCTCCGGCAGAAAGAGCGTACGTTGAAAACAAGAGCAACGGACGAAGCTCCGTAGTTCTCCGGCAGATCGAGCGTAAGTTGAAAACCAGAGCAACTGACGAAGTTCCGTTTCTCTCCGGCAGAACGAGCGTACGTTGAAAACAAGAGCAACGGACGAAGC
>NW_026432538.1:0-217 GCF_001194135.2 Octopus bimaculoides
TATATATATATATATATATATATACACTGATATATACATACAAATGTACTTACATACACATACGTAAACGCACTCAGATATACATATATATGTCATTGTTCACTTTTATTTCCAGATTGCTGTCCAAAAGAGAAAGATCCGGTTTCTAATCTAGATCCAAGGTTTCTTCATTGGAATTTCAACATTGACAGCAGGGTATTTCTGCTTGTATGTATGT
>NW_026432539.1:0-273 GCF_001194135.2 Octopus bimaculoides
TGCTGAGGAATTTACAGATGTGGATGAGATGAAGAAAAAAGGCGATGGAGGCGTTAAAAGACATCACTTCGCAAAGTCCAAGCCGTGCTTCGATTAATGGAGAACGACCCTCGATCGATGTATTGCTTCAAATGGAGAGTACTTTGAAGGCGAGGCGATAAAAGTATTAACATGTGAAACTATGTGAATAAAATAACATTGCAAAATTCCGGTTTCCCTTGGATACATCTTCGTGTGTGTGTGTGTGTGTGTGTGTGTGTGTGTGTGTGTGTG
>NW_026432540.1:0-345 GCF_001194135.2 Octopus bimaculoides
CACACATTTCTATGTGTATCTCTGCTTCTGAACGTGCATGTTTGTATGTGCATGTGTGTGTGTGTATGCGTGTGTGTGTTTGTTCACATTTAAAAAGAGAAAAAAAAATAACATTTTTGTTAAAAGCTCAAATAGCTGAATAGACTTCCTGAAAATTTAATGACTCACACACACAAACAGAGGCATGTTAGCATGCACATGTATAAATATATTTCAAGCTACCCATATATATGAATGTGAACACCCTTCAAAATATACCAATACTGATATATTTACACAAAAATCAGTATAAACATTTAAAATTAAAGAAAATTATATATATATATATATATATATATATATATA
>NW_026432541.1:0-798 GCF_001194135.2 Octopus bimaculoides
AATAATAATAATAATAATAATAATAATAATAATAATAATAATCATACTATGATTACAGTAATAGAGGTTAACCCCAGAAGACTGAAGTTTGAAGGCCCTAATGTGAGAATGAGGAATGTAGTTTATCAATATAAGGTAAAGACTCAGACAGATGTTAGCCTATACGTGGGGTGTTCTTCGGGACAAATCTGTGGAAGAATATCTAATCATTATAGTACCTTTAGAGATAGAAGTAAAATAGGGAGTACTAGTCTTAGTAAATTCATTTGAGAACTGAAGGAACAAAAAAAGCAATATTCGTTAGAATGGTCGATTATCGGGAAACCTTTCCCTTATGACAAAGGTAAGAGATATTGCTTGCTGTGTAATCTAGAATTATATTTTATATTATTCTCTAAGGGTAAGTTAGTAAATAAACTAACATACAATGCTTTCAGATGTAGCCATTATCTTAGACATACATTTTTCTGGTTTAAATAAATTATAAATTTCAGTATGATTGGGTATCATAGTATAATATTAGGTTTAAAGGCAGGGTATATTAATGTATAATTTACCAATAATTTACCAATACCAATAATATTAAAATTGTATTTGTGTATTTGCTAAAGTTTCTAGAGATAATATAATATAGATTTCTATCGGTTTAGAATTTATTACCAGGAATCAATAATTTGTAATACGTGAGTGTTTATAATTAATAATATTATGAGGGTTTTCTCCCTTACATGGACCTTTATTTAAGGAGGAATTTATTTAAGGAGGAATTTGAATATGAATAAGACTTAGAGATTATAT
>NW_026432542.1:0-217 GCF_001194135.2 Octopus bimaculoides
ATATCCTCCAATAATAATAACTCAACCACAAGCATACGCAACCCTCTAGCTTCCTACACTTGTAACTGTCGCTCCGGGACTATCAGTCCGCTTCAAACACATTGCGTAAGATACAATGTAATATATAAATGCACCGTGAAAAATCTATTACATAACTCTACTGTCATGTACATTGGTGCAACTATAAACTTTAAACATCGCTACGCAGCCCATATGC
>NW_026432543.1:0-516 GCF_001194135.2 Octopus bimaculoides
AGTGGACATCCTTTACGCTAGAAATCGACCATCAACGGTCAAACCACAAACGAAAAGAATGTTCTCCATGGAAATTCAGCGCACACTACATGAACGAGTAAGACAAATGAAGATATGCAAAATAAAAAAATTAGTCGTAGACCAGGTTTCGCACATTAATGGATTAATGTGATTTTTACTTACACAACCCATCCGAGGTTCATCAGTACGACCGTTCAATTCATTATAATTTGCAGAACAATTCACAAATTGTCCAACATAGAATTAGACATGTGTACAGTTCTACCGATTATATTGGAGTTATTTTCAAAAGTCTCATCTCTGGCACGCTAATTACCGGAAATATTTCACTGCAGTAACCGTTGCCGGACTAGAGAGCATAATTGTTAAAATTGAAATAATAAGGGTGATAAATTAGATATTAATATAATTAACACCAATTTAAAACCAGTGGCCTAGGATAAAGAAAATTCTGAAAATTAAGAAAAATGATATTACATACATATGAAAAGGGAT
>NW_026432544.1:0-672 GCF_001194135.2 Octopus bimaculoides
TATGAAAAGCCTTTAGCCTCAAAAAAGCAAAATATGGTACAAAACTTATGATTTATTTTTCACCCCCTCTATTGCTGAAAACTTTCTCCAGCAGTGCTGAAGCGCCATTATTCCGGCGTAGAAGATCTCTTTTGTTTGAGACTCCAGGAAACTTTTTACAGTGTCTATGACGTCATTGTCACTGGCAAAATGGTGACCAGCCAGAGCTTTTTTCATTTTTGGAAGTCGATAAAAGTCAGAGGCTACGTCTGGCGATTAAGGTGGATGGGGAACAAGTTCGTATCTACAATCACGAATTGTTACCATGGCAACCACTGAGGTGTGGGCAGGAATATTGTCGTGATGAAAATGGACTTCTCTGATGAGGATTCCCGGCCTTTTTTCTTTGCTTCTCGGAGGCGATTTCGTAGGCTGCCCCTTCTCAATGTAATCGATCAGCAAGACATCTTCGAGAACCCTCCACCCCACCACCACCACCACCAAAAACAATGGACTCTATGACCTTGCAAGCTAAGGAATTACCCTGGCCTTCTTTGTGCTAGAAGATGTGTGCTTCCACTGCTTTGATTGTTCTTTGGTTTCAGGCTGGTAGTGATGAACCCAACTTTCGTCCATAATAATAAAACGAGCAAGAAAATTCTCTTCATCGGCTTCAAATAGTTCCAGATCGCT
>NW_026432545.1:0-374 GCF_001194135.2 Octopus bimaculoides
TATATATATTTATATATATATGGAGTATGAGGGGGTTTGGTTCATTGATGATCTAAACCATTAGGTACGCTGCGTAAGTGCTATAATTGGTCATCCATTAGGCTCCAAGCTAGAGCTAGGGATACGTAGTAGGCTTCCGAGTCGGCAGGCATATATGAAAGGAACATGAAAAACAAAAATAAGGCAGGACGAGAATAGAATTAAAGGTCATTTAGAATATTTAATTAGAGTAAGGCAAATCTAAAATGGAGAAATGGAAGTAATTAATGTCTTACAGCTGTTTCTGGGATATCCCAGGTGATGGATCAACATCTCCATATACTGAGTATTCCATCATCAGAGACAAGGAATGTGTGTAGGAAAGTTCCAGACAG
>NW_026432546.1:0-562 GCF_001194135.2 Octopus bimaculoides
AAAATAACAACAACAACAACAATACTAGCAACAACAACAACTACAAAAACAACAACAACAACAACAGCAGCAGCAGCAACAACGGCAACAGCAACAACAGCAACTCTAGTAAACGACATGAATGCCAACAATGATAGTAATTACAGCAAAGACTACAATGAAACTGACAAGACAAGTTATATCAACATCGGCACCATCTACGTCAGCGACGAGAACGACTGCTTTAATACTAAAGATTGAAACAAGTAAAAGAAAACTTACAATAATAACAACAATGACAACAACATTAGGAAGGAGTATTACACCCAGCAGCAACATCAATAAAAACAGCGAAGGGAAAACGATGGAAAAGGAAAATTATATCCAGAACAGCGACATAAACAACAACGACGAAGACGAAGGCAACAATTCGTGCGGTGAGAAGAACTGGTGTAGTAATAAAGACAAAAACCCAGCAAAGGCGAGAAAGACAGCAACAAGAACAACTACAATAACAACAACAACAACAATAACAGCAACAATGATTTCAATGACAGCATAAGCAATAGAAATGCTACTAATA
>NW_026432547.1:0-1118 GCF_001194135.2 Octopus bimaculoides
TCGACTTTGCCTTTCATCCTTTCGGGGTCTATAAAATAAGTACCAGTTGCGTACTGGGGTCGATGTAATCGACTGTTTTTGCTTTTGAGAGATAAGCCTTTCTACCATAAGCATAAGTCCTGAAATTTAGGGGGAGACCATAGAGCTCAAAAAGTACGCATTACATCGTCCCCTGTGCTCAACTGGTCGTCAATTTATCGGTCCCAGTATTCAACTGGTATTTATTTTATCCTCCCCAGTACCAAACTGGCACTATTTTACCGCCCTCTGCGCTCAACTGCTACATATTTTACATTCCCCGAAAGGACGAACGGTGGAGTCGACACTGGTAGTATTTGAACTCAGAACGTAAAGACGGACGATATATCGCTAAGCGTTTTATCCGGCGTGTTAACGGTTCAGCCATCTCACTGCCTCGCAAAGAGATGCAGCAGCAATAATGAATATACAAGGAAGATTGTGACAACAGCAATAACTGTTAAGATATTAACAATCTAAGTGACAGCCACATCGAAATTGACAGGATTAGCGCGAACATGGACGATGGTGACATCGGCAAGAAATATGAAAACAAGCGTCATTGGCATGAAGCAACGGCGACAACAACAACAACAACAACAACAAAGACATCGAAATAATGAAAAAAGAAAACATCAACGTGCACATGAGTAACATCAGCAGCAGCATCAACATCATCGACAGCATCATCATCATCATCATCATCATCATCATCATCATCATCATCATCATTAACATTTTCATCAACATCATCATCATCAGCAGCAGCAGTAGCAGCAACATGACCATCATCATTATCATCATCATTATCATCATCATCACCACAAACATCACCAGCATCAAGACCATCATCAGCATCGTCAACATCATCGTCATCATCAACATCATCATCATTTTCGTCATCATCATCATCATCATCATTATCAACATCATCATCATCAATGCCATCATCATTTTCGTCATCATCGTCGTCATTATCATCATCATAATCATCGTCATCACAGCCATCACCATCATCAACATCATCATCATCGTCATCATCATTATCAGCATCAACAACAACATCAAAAATATAACGATCAAACGTGCACTTGAGTAAC
>NW_026432547.1:4440-5119 GCF_001194135.2 Octopus bimaculoides
ACACACACACACACACACACACACACACACACACACACACACACACACACACACACACACACATATATATATGTATGCATATATAAAGAAAGACAAATAGAGAGAAAGACAGACAGACAAAGAGACAGAGAGAAACACACAAACTTGTATGCTTGTATCCGTGTGTATATAGAGATACGTAAGTGAAATTATATATGAGCATATGTATTTATTGACATGTATATAAGTGTGGGTGTATATATATGTATATACGTATGAATATATATAAATATATATATATATATGTGTGTGGGTGTGTGTGTGTGTGTGTGTGTGTGTGTATGTATGTATTAGTATGTCTGTGTATATCTGTGTATATTTGTGTGTGTACGTATATATATATACGCATGTTTGTGTGTGAGTCTGTATATATTTGAGAGTATGTTTATATAGAGAGAGAAAGAGAGATGTTTGAGTGTATGCATATATGTATATGCTCTATCATTATATACATATATAAATATCCGTGTGTACATACGTGTATATGTTTCTCTGTGTGTATATGTGTATATGCATGTGTATATACGTGTGTGTATGTGTGTCTGTGTGTGTGTGTAGAAGAAAACCACTATCTCCCGAAACAGATGAAAATCAAAATCTAATTATAAATATAAAATAAACATACATACATACATTATAT
>NW_026432548.1:0-957 GCF_001194135.2 Octopus bimaculoides
AGTTGATGAATACCACATATTCCCCTCTATTTTCTTATTGCTATATAAATATATATATATGATGATGATTTGTGTGTGTGTTGAAGGCACATGGCCTAGTTGTCAAGATGTTGCACTTATGGTCGCTAAATCATGGGTTCGATTTCTGCACTGAGCAAGTCATTGTATTCTTGAGCAAAACACTTCATTTCATGTTGCTCCAGTTTACTCAGCTTCAAAACTGCATAATCTTCCAATGGAGTAGCCTTCCGATCAAGAGTAATGTTGGCCTGCTCAGCCAGCCAGTGGAGTGGCAACATTCAGAGAACTAAAAGAATGCAAAGCGCATTGTGACCAATGATATATGACATCACGTGTGTGTGTGTATACATGCACACACACGCATACGTTTGATGTTTTATCCATTGGATCTAGATGGAAATATTTCTTTAACTATGTTGTTTTGTCCAATTAATTATAACCATCATATGTGTGTGTGTATGTATGTATGTATGTATATATATATATATATATATATATATATATATATATATAAACAAATAGTAAATGAGTATATGCATATATACGTACAGGTATGTGCATTCCGACATCCACCTGTATGTATAGGTGCATATCTGGGTACATATATACACATATATAATATTATTGTTCTTTCTTTTGAAAAATAGAGAACTGCTTAAAAAGTGCTCGGGTCGAACCCAAGGCAATCATACTCACACAGTTATAAATTCAACTTAAAATGCATATACACTTATTAATACATATCGACATATGGATAATTTTTAAAATATTTATGGAATATAAATATATATATGAATATATATCAACTTTAACTAGAGCTTAAAACTGATCCATTGAAAATACTTTATTATAATAATAATAATAATAATGAAAATGACTATATTCCTTTGCCAAATTTTTGGTGTAAAAAAATATATTTAAACATATATATATAAA
>NW_026432549.1:0-408 GCF_001194135.2 Octopus bimaculoides
AACAAAGATGCAAAACAAAAACAAACATAAGAAATAAATAAAAAATAAAAAAAAATAAAAATAGGTCAAAGATCTTTTAAATTTTCAAAGCTCAAAAAACAACGAAAAACATTAAATAGCTCAACCTCAATGCGAAATATTACACAAGGCTTAAAAACCAAAAAAAAAAAAAAAAACCCATCTGCAACTGAAAGAGAAATAACTGAAACACTACAAAAAATGACATCACCCCTTCCTTTCTTGTTCATCTATCACCCCTTCCTTTCTCATTCACAAACACAAGAGTATTGTTATAGTAGATTATCTCGGTAATCATGGGAGCTGTGAAAAAGTACAAAGCTCAGCATCACCACCGTATCATTCTACACATCTGTGCAATTTTTCGTGCAATTCCACCCAGGGAACGAT
>NW_026432550.1:0-261 GCF_001194135.2 Octopus bimaculoides
CTGAAGGTTAGTGGGAATATATATATATCAATATTTAGATATGTACTATTACACAAGAAGGCTACTATTACAGCAGTAGACTTTATGTACTTTTAAAGCAGCACAATGTTGTAGAAGTGGACATTGTGTATGTTACAATACTGTCTGCTGTTGATGTCACCGTTACGGTGCACTATCAGCAGTAATTATAACAATGATGAGGGAAACTAATTATCCAGACATACATATATGCATATAAATATATATGTGTGTGTGTGTGTG
>NW_026432551.1:0-320 GCF_001194135.2 Octopus bimaculoides
GTGTGTGTATGTGTGTGTGTGTGTGTGTATGTGTGTGTGTGTGTATGTATATAACTATATGAATGCATATGTATCTATATTTGCATGCATATATGGGTACAGGACGTCACCAGCTGTTCAAATAACATGAAATACGTAAATAACGAGAGAAGAAAAATGGAAACCAGGGCAAATAAAGACAGAGGAAGGGCCTTTAATCAGTTGTAAGCTGTCTATCTACTCCTCATTTTGAACATTCAACGACAATATGTGTCTTCAAAGAGAGATAGTAGCATAAATTCTAAAATGAAATTTAGGATTTGTGGTGGGTCAAAGTTGGG
>NW_026432552.1:0-293 GCF_001194135.2 Octopus bimaculoides
TATATATACATATGTGTGTATATTATGGATGTATGTATTTGCTATTCATACACTTATACATACATTCGTTCACACAGAGGCGACTGATGGTATTAGGGGAAAAGAGGAAGATTGTTAGACAAATCAATGAAATGATATAATGAAAGGAAGAGAAATAAGATATTACGTGAAATGAAAGAGAGGGATAGAGAATGAGAAAGTGTAGATGGTTGTTCGTATATGTATATGTATATATTTATATATGTATATATACATATACATTTACATATATATATGTATATGTATATGTGTGT
>NW_026432553.1:0-371 GCF_001194135.2 Octopus bimaculoides
ATGTTTTGGCCAGATATGGCTGGTTTATATACTATACTAAAGAGTTAATCATGATATACATGCCATATGAAAGAAAGTCACAAAGGACCAAGTGTTGCCAGTTACACATACCTGCTCCACCTCATGAGAAGTAAAGTTGATTTTGCTGGTGTTAGAAGTCAATACATAGGATATAAATGTGACACTTGGCCTGTACTTTGTTGTTCCATAAATCTAATTTCTTTGGCACTAGGCCATGAAGTTGATAGGAAGACAGTCAATTGAATCAAACCAAGTATATTATTGGTGCTAATTTCACCAAACTTGGATGGAGTGAATGGCAAGTTTGCCCTGGCAGGCTTTGAACTCAGACTGAAAACATAACTAAATTC
>NW_026432554.1:0-304 GCF_001194135.2 Octopus bimaculoides
ATATATATATGTACACGTATATGCTGGTGTGTTCTGAAATGTGAATATATGTATGCATATATATATGTGAATGTCTTTCCTTTTCTTCAAACATTGTATCTATCTACGTGTATGTATGTATTTGTGTGTGTTGAATAAATGAAAAAATTACTGTGACATGTATTGTGTACATATATTCTCTCAAATGTTGCACATCACAAAACACATTCGCATGCATTTCCACATACATGCGTACTAGATGAATAGATGAATAGTTGCATACATACATATATACATTCATATATGCATAAATGCATACATAATT
>NW_026432555.1:0-590 GCF_001194135.2 Octopus bimaculoides
AAAAAAAGATGAACAACTTTAATCGATTTCCGAACATTATTGGGTTCTCAGCAGAGGCATAGTGGTTCAAACATGAAAAATAGAACTTATGTTGAGTCAGCCTCAATAAGTATAGATTTATTGATCGGAGAAAGTAACATAGTGACTGAAGGTTCGAGAGTTTCGTGCAGAGGCACTTATCAAACTAATTAAATCAACGTTTTCTATATAAAACGAAAAAGCAGGACAGTATCGGAAACAGATATGATGCAGATACTATTTTATATATAGGCAGGAAGACTTTTGATTAATAATATGACAGAATTAAGGCAAGATAAAAAAAATGGAAGTCGTCAATATATAAAGCATTCTGCCTAAAAGGAAACTATTTCCTAAGGAACTCAAGAGAAGGATAAAAAGAGCAGATAGATAGGAATAAAGACAAAAAGGAAAGTAAAGATTGAATGAAAAGGTGAATCAAGACTAAAGTTGGAGTTGAAAAAAAAGGCACTTACCCAGGCAGTGGTCAAGCAAATAATGGTGTGGAATATTGAATGGTTATTTTGTATTGAAAGAATTTTGAAGGGGTTTTATTTTTAGACTGGGGTCAA
>NW_026432556.1:0-694 GCF_001194135.2 Octopus bimaculoides
CAAAACGCACATTTCTATGCACTGACAGGGGAAATAATCATCATAACCGCCAGCGGTTATCTCCCCTGTCAGTGCATACACATGTACTTTTGGCGGTTATAAGACTCTTTCGCTTTTGTTTCTAACAATGTAGATGTTACCCTGCACTCTAAGACACTATTAGTGACAACTGAAATGCATACATACTCACACACAGACACACACACACACACACACATAGATATGTTTATATATATACATATCCAACTATTGCAGGTGGAGCATGAGTTTTCAAATTCGACTGGATCATTCAAAGTCAAATATTGTGGGTGAATAACAACATTTACTACTTTTATCCAAATTTTGTGTGGTTTTGCTCCAAACATTTCCACTGCGCTTTACTCTATGTATTAAGTATTACGATTAATAAAAATGATGTACTTGTGACTCACGGTATACAATTTCATACTTTCAATCAAATGTCCAACACAAGAGATGACAGGCTTGGGAAGGAATATAGATGTTGCACGGATGGTAGTTGAACCAAGAAAGAAAGCTCAGGCTTCGCCGAACACCGGTCACGAGGAACGAGAGGAGAGAGTCAAAGGCAGAGGAGAGAGGCAAAGGCAGAGGAATAGAAGAATTAGGGAGAGACGAGAAAAAAGAAAAGGGACAGAGTGAAGTGAAAGAGGAAGGAAGATGAGAATGAAGGTTA
>NW_026432557.1:0-815 GCF_001194135.2 Octopus bimaculoides
TTTTTTTTGTGTTCTCCCCCCATCCTTTTTCCCGTCCCTTTTGATACAGCAAACTTCAATCTTTCAATCGCCTGTACTTTATTCTACATAATCAGAGCAACAACAACAACAACAACAACAACAACAACAACAACAACAACAGCAACAGCAGCAGCGGTAGCAGCATTTTTCAAATGGGAACCGATATGAAGCGGGTGTGTGATCAATATTTGACCTTTGACACTTGTGAAATATTGACCTCTGACCTCTTGCTCACATCTCATTATTGGCAGCAGACCTCAAAGATATTTTCATGCTTGAATATGTTTCCAAACGGATACATTAATCATTCCGCTTTTCTACCTTGATATAATTTGATTTATCATCATTAATTATTATTATTATTATTATTATTATTATTATTATTATTATTATTATTATTATTATTATTGTTGTTGTTGTTGTTGTTGTTAATATTAATAACAACAATAATAATAATAACAACAACAACAACAACAATGATAATAATAATAATAATAATAATAATAATAATAATAATAATAATAATAATAATAATGAAGTGGCTGTCAGAATCGTTAGCATTCCAGAGAAAATGCGTAGTGGCATTTCGTCCGTCATTTTCGTGTTTTGCATTCAAATTTCGCTGAGGTCCACTTTGCTTTTTTGCTCTTTCGGGGTCGATAAAAAAAAAGTACCAGTGGAGTACTGGAATCGATGTAATCGACTTACCTCCTCCCAAGAAATTACTGGGCTTGAGCAAAATTTTTATTTTATTATTCTTTTTTACTATTATTATTTTTTATTATTATCATTAT
>NW_026432558.1:0-340 GCF_001194135.2 Octopus bimaculoides
TGTATGTATGTATGTATATGTATATATGTATGAACATTCATATATATTGACATATATAATGATTTTTTCTGAAATGAATAAAATATCTACAGAGGTAACCAGATATTTGTTTTAAATTCATTTGTGTAATGACGTGAAACCCTTTTAAACTGTGAAAAATAACAATTAAATTTTAAAAAGTGAAACAATAAAATGAAAAACAACAAAATTTGACAACAAAATGAGAAAAAGTAAAATTAAAAAGAAGGAAATAAAATAAGTAAGAATATGCATGAAATAAAGAAAAAATGAAAACAAATAAAAGGGTAAAATACAACAAAATAAATACTAAATTAAAAGA
>NW_026432559.1:0-562 GCF_001194135.2 Octopus bimaculoides
CAAGAAAGAGAGAATAGAGAGAGATAGAATAGAGAAAATGTGACACACATTGGGACAGAGGGAGAGGGGGAGACTCTTTGGAGTTCCAAGCAATTTGTTGAACTTTTACAAGTCTGCTTCATTGTGGTACTTGAAGTTGGAAAAACGAGAAAAAGAATTTAGAAAACTGTAAGTAAAGAGAAAAGAAAAGAAGGAATCTCGAAAAAGGTCTGTGACCATCGAGACAAACAAGATGTCTACATGATGATACAAAGACGAGACAAGAAAAGATAGAAAAACGAAAAGTAATATGATAATATATTTCATGAATTAATATACAGGTGAAATTATATAGAAAATGTTTAATAAACATGAATTGAACGTCACTAAGGAAGTGAGCTAGGACGTATGTGTGAAATGGTTAAAAATACAGCGGTGGGGCAGTGCTGTGGGTGGGTAGGTTGTTCTGTTGCTTTGAATACGCTATGAAACTAATGGTGTGAGATTACGTAGCACACGCATACAAATGTATGAGTACATGTGCGTGCGCGATTGGCGTGTATATATATATATATATATATAT
>NW_026432560.1:0-378 GCF_001194135.2 Octopus bimaculoides
ATATATATATATATATATATATATATATAAACTGTGCATGTGATGGACGTGCATACGAGCAGAGAATATTGTCCATATACACAATGTTAATAAGTACCGTTGTGTATATAGTATTTCGTGTTCATAAATTAATTAATTGGATAAAAGTTTGTATCCCAGGCAGGTGTTTTCATTTTGTGAGCGTGATTATACGTATATACTGGTGTGTCGGATATGTGTGTGTGTGTGTCCGTGTGTGTATGTATTTATACCCACAGGTAAATACAATGCGCCATCTTATATACGTGTGCATGGATATGAGTAGATATACTTGAATATAGATGTATATATACAAATGTCTATATATATATATATATATATATATATATATATATATAT
>NW_026432561.1:0-223 GCF_001194135.2 Octopus bimaculoides
GGAATTTAGTATTTTACTTCAGTGACTGAGGTAGAAATTTCAGCTTTTAGGAATGGAGTAGTTATACCACCTTGGATGTTCGAGAGGGAGAGCATTACTCCTTATTGAAGGCAAACGCAAGGCTAATGTAGCTAGTAATCATATATCAGTCACTTGATTACAATCAGTGTGGAAGCTGTTAACAGGAATGCTCTCAGAAAGCATTTACGAGCATCTTGACAAT
>NW_026432562.1:0-219 GCF_001194135.2 Octopus bimaculoides
GGGTGATTAGAATATAACGTAGCATGAATTTAGGAAGCTTAGAAAATATACCCGAATTCTATCTTTCTGGCTGTATCCCGAAAATTGCATGCGATGCATGAAGTCTTGAATATGTTTTTGCCCCTCCCATGGACTGCACAGGGGGGATATGTTTTTCATTATTTTAACTAAATCGGCTATTAATATATTGATTTTCACACTGTGTGATAGAGTCGAATT
>NW_026432563.1:0-273 GCF_001194135.2 Octopus bimaculoides
GTGTGATTGTTCAGTTTTATTTCAAGATTTCTTGATGTTAACAAATATAAGTAAAAAGAAAATCTCAGTGTAAATGTATAATTAACTGTTAATTGTAAAGTGGGGGAGAATTTATGTATATTGATGCTTACAAGCATACACACAATACACATGTGTGTATGTATGTTTATAAATATGTGTGTGTGTTGTATGTGTATATATATATATATATGTGAGTACATAATATACACCTCGACTTTGTGTTTATCTTCCATTTTACCTATTTCACCTATA
>NW_026432564.1:0-598 GCF_001194135.2 Octopus bimaculoides
AAAAAAAAAGAGATGATGATTTATCACGGCTGGATTCCCCTTGACTTAAGACCTTCTCGATAGTGACTGACAGGGAGTGAAATAACAACTCAAACCATTATGGCGTCCTTCTTAAGTATTGTTGTTAACAGAATCGTTACAAATTCGGAAAATAACTTGTTTAACCGCTTAATATTCTCGGTTCAAATCCCGTTAATGTTATCATAGCCTTCCATGTTTTAGAGATAAATAAAATAAAGTACCAGTCATGTACATGGGATGGTGGTATCGACTATGCGTCTACGTGCAAAACTGTTGGCCCTCTACCTAAACTAGAAACCATTAATATTTTTGACTATTATTGATTTTGCAGAATCTAATAATAAATATCATAGAGTCGTCGGAGAAGTCCAGTGGTATTAAGTCGTTGGACAAATCTAGTGACTTTAAAACGTCGGTCAAATTGCTTAGAAGCTTTTCTTCCGGCTTTTATGTTCTTAAACAGAAGGTCAACTTCGTTTGTCAAAGGGTCGGAAGTCGACGAAAACAAAAGCAAAAAGAAAAACAATAGCACTCAGAGAGAGCAAACCTCCGCCAAGGCAACACCAACGTCCTCTCA
>NW_026432565.1:0-218 GCF_001194135.2 Octopus bimaculoides
TACATACATCTAAAAATATTAACATCACCAGATTTTATTCATATAATACGCACATATACAAACGTATGTATCTATGTGTATATGTATATATATGTGTGTATATATATATGTATATATATACACACACACACACAAGACGTTAATGTATTAATATATAAGATACACTTGATTTTCATAATTTCTTAGTCTTCTGAGACATTCTAGCGAGTAAGTCTGCA
>NW_026432566.1:0-546 GCF_001194135.2 Octopus bimaculoides
GTCAGGTATACAATCTAAAGATGTATAACCCACTTTCTACTAAACTATCAATGCAGTCTTCTTTCTTGCACATTACATCTGATTCTTCTTTTATTCTTGACCCTGAAACCTTGCAGTTACAAAAGCCTACACTGCTATAGTTAGTTGTTGTATTATCTGTGTTTGTCAATGTCTACTTTACACAGCAGGCAGCCAAGAGGGGAATCTCTGAATTTCACAATACAGGAAGTAAAAGAAACAAAAAAAAAAAAGAAGCCAAAACAACAGTAAAATAAGAAATAAATGAAAGAGAAAATGATACCAGAATGAGAAATGCCACAGAGTGAAGGCAATATGAAGCAGATGGAATGTGATGCAGGAATAGAATAACTGGGTGAATGAGACAGGGGAGACGGGTGGGAGTGGAACCTAACTCCTGTAGCTTGCTACCCTGTACCATCTACCTATATAGGCTTCTTCTCAACCTACCTTTCACTTCAAAGTTTGTTGTTTAAGTTTTTGTTCTTTTGTGCAGAATATGTATTGCTGTGTGTGTGTGTGTGTGTG
>NW_026432567.1:0-321 GCF_001194135.2 Octopus bimaculoides
TACATACATACATACATACATACATACGTACATACATGCATACATACATAAGTACATACATAGTACATGCATACGTACATACATACGTACCTACACACATACATGCATACATACTTACATACATACATGCATATATACATAGATACCTATATACATACATACGTACATACATACCTACATACAAACATACATACGTACGTGCATGCATGCATACATACGTACATACGTACATACATACATGCATACATGTATGCATACATACATAGATATGTGTACACACATACATACATGCATGCATGCATACATACATACATACATACA
>NW_026432568.1:0-254 GCF_001194135.2 Octopus bimaculoides
ATATATATAAAAATATATATATATATATAATTTCATTTTTGGATTTGGTTTGCCTGATTCTTGCAGTCTTTTGAATAGTTGTTGACTGTGTCTGTTATTCAAGCTGTGTTCTTTTCGTTTGTTTGTGCACACGTGTGTGGGTCTGAGTGTGCTCATACACATGTATGTATGCATGCATGCAAATGTGTGTGTGTGTGTGTGTGTGCATGTGTATATATGTATGTATATGCGTATATACATATACATATATATAT
>NW_026432569.1:0-477 GCF_001194135.2 Octopus bimaculoides
TACCACCCCGATGCCGCCTCACTAAACACGCCCCATGAAACATTCACTACAGAGTGGAGTCGCAGCTACTTATATAAACATATATGTAAATAAGTATATAAACGCACCACACACACACACACACATACACTCAGACACACACATACACTCAGACACACACACACACACACATACATACATTCATACGTACGCATGTAGTAGAGAGTGCGCACGTGCGTGTGTACACATATACGTACATATATGAGTGCGTCAGTGTATTTTCTGAGATGAGAAGCTGTGAGTCAGGATATTGAACGACAAATCGCCACCGACAGGAGCTGAGATCGGACCTCGCTTCTTTTTACTCTAATCACCAAGTACTACTCCACCACCGTATTACAGGGTAAGTTAAAACGTTGGAAAATATATTCTCTATCGAGTTCCCTCTGCAGGGTCAGTTTTTATCTATCTATCTATCTATCTATCTATCTATCTATC
>NW_026432570.1:0-404 GCF_001194135.2 Octopus bimaculoides
ATATATATATATGCCAACAAACAAACATACATACATACATACATAGACAGAAATGATTTATTCTCAAAGTCAGGATAATTAGCGTGAACAAGACAAAATATCCATATATTGCAGAAAAATTTGTCAACGGCCAGCTTTGAGAGTCGAACACACACCCCTGTGATTACGCGTCAAGTGCTTTACCTTGAAGCTAAATTGCCCAGTGACGAATTTTTCTGCAATTTTAGGATTTATAAATCTAGCTTTATTAGTCGCTAACATTAAATTCCACTAACGATGAAAGTAAACAAAGTTTGCTTTAGAAGCGTTGAAATGTATTGAAAGATACAGAAATAATCTATTCTGCCAAATTTGTCTGCAATACATGGATAGTTTATCCTGTTCATGCTATTGTATTAGCATTA
>NW_026432571.1:0-732 GCF_001194135.2 Octopus bimaculoides
AGTAGTAGTAGTAGTAGTAGTAGTAGTAGTAGCAGCAGTAGCAGTAGTAGGATCTATTCCTCTTCCACTCTCTTCTTTCGTTTCTTCCTTCCTCACCCTACCTGACTTTTTCTTCCCTTCTCTTTTCTTCCACCCCCCCCAACTCCTTCCTAGCCTCCCGCTCTGAATCTTTCCCCCACATTCATCTCAACAGAACTCCATCTTTCTGCCTCCATTTTCTATTTTAACCTCGTCCAGTCCCTCTTCCTCCTCTTGATTAACCCTTGCCTTTCTCAGCCACACCTTCCGTCATACTTTCTCTCCTCCCGCTTCGCAGTCATTAGCTAGCCTGTGAATATCTGTAATTAAACGGCACTGACAGATAATATACACACTGATTAGGACGATTGAAGAATTGTTATCAAAGAAAAAAAATATATGCACCATAAATCTGTACTGGGAAAGTTAGATTTGCAGATAGAAATCTCTTGTGAATGTCAAGAATAATAGAAGGAAGAGACAAGATAACTGTGGGAGGAGGATTTGATGCTGGAATTACTCCTGTAGGTAAGAAAGGAAAACTTGGACAAAAGCAGTGTAAGACTACATGGAAGCATGAAATAGGAGAAAATGGAAGATAGATATCTGTAGAAAGCAAAATAAGTATGTGAGTAAATTTTAATGGGTATTGTGAGTGCATATGTGTGTGTGTGTTTTTTGTACCTTGTTTATCATTTTGTCCATGTTTTTTTG
>NW_026432572.1:0-584 GCF_001194135.2 Octopus bimaculoides
CACACACACACACACACACACACACACACACATATGTATGTATGTATACACATATACACACGCATATATGATGAAAATAGATATTTCATAGTTAGAGCAAAATGTAATGTTGGTGTAGTGTTATGTAATAACTTTAGCAGAGTTAGGAAATTATATACATAAGTATATACACTAACGTAAAAACGCGCTAATGTATACAATACTACACCACCATTACTGCTCCTACTACAACTACTACTGTTACAAGAACAATGAACGTTTGGCGTTGCCACTCGACCGGCTAAAAATCGGTCAAATTGTATGTAATGATTTGAAAGAACGTGGGTCAAATGAGGTCCTGAGAAAAGTAGGGTAGCCACCGATCGAATACCTTGGAGAATATATCTGTTGGATGAAAGACGTTAAGGTAATAAAGCACAAGTTTGTAAGTACCCGGATGAAGCTACCAGTGGCATATCTGAGGACAGTGACGTCATTTTGTTGCACCGCTTCCACTCAACCCCCTACCCAAAGACAGAAAAGGTGGCAGCTGCATTAACTGTCCATTTTTTCCTGTCTTGGTTTGTGTTTGCCACCTTGGAATC
>NW_026432573.1:0-261 GCF_001194135.2 Octopus bimaculoides
ATATATATATACATATATATTCGGTATCCAGGTAAATGATAATCGGGTTACCCAAAACTCCTACAAATCTAACCAGATAATTGCTACAAAGTATTTTAACATATTTTATCAACTGAGAAAAATATATATATATACTTGTATGATATGTATGTATGTATATATGTATTGGCGCAATTATGAAGGAGTAATCACTCACAAAACACTCCACGCAATCGCACACACGTCTATATACATACATACATACATACATACATACATACA
>NW_026432574.1:0-541 GCF_001194135.2 Octopus bimaculoides
ATATATATATATGTAAATATATATATGAATATATATAAATATATATATATACATGCATATATGTATATGTATGTATTATATGCATATTTATACGCACACACACACACACACACACACGTATATCTAACATTAACAAAGCAGAAAAATAATTTGAAAATTATTAGTTAATTTACGACAAAACGATGATAAATTCTACAGATTTGAAGATCAGTTATCTGACAATGTTTTTTAAAACCAAAATATTTTATGAAGTTTCTAGTTTAAGAATTTTAAGAGTAGCAAATTGAGAAAGTGTTTTGGATGGAAGAAATATTCAATAAATTAATTTCAGAATAATATTTTTTTTGCTGTTACTTTTGGCAAAATATTTCTAAATTACTTAATTTTTTTTAGTTTCGAGGCTGTTTAAGTGATAAGTAAATTACTAGCATTATTAAGAATTATTACTATTATTGTTGTTTGTTGCTGTTACCATCATTATTATAGATGTTATCGTTATTGCTTTTATTATTATTATTATTATTATTATTATTATTATTAT
>NW_026432575.1:0-231 GCF_001194135.2 Octopus bimaculoides
TTTTTTTTATAAGGACACGGACCAAAATGTTTACGGTCAAAGAATGTAGTTTTATATCTATTAAATAAAGAGGTTATTTGTGTCCGGCGAGAAGATCAAGTGTGACGCTTATATTGCAAAGTGCAAAGATAGAATTGAAATGAACGGTACGTTTGTGACAGGCTACGACTAAAGATATAATACTGGAAAGCTTAGCACACATATATACACCACACATATATACAAACACAC
>NW_026432576.1:0-489 GCF_001194135.2 Octopus bimaculoides
AAGGACAGGTGAAATGTTGCTAAGCATTTTGTCCTGTGTGCTAACAATTCTGCCAGCTCAAAGCCTTATTAATACCTTTAATATTAACCACTAAAATTTAACCTATCTTTACCTATAGTCAGATATGGAAACAGAAATGCAGTACCAAAAGCAAATATTCTATCAGCTAAATAAAGATGTGTAAAACATCACAGATGACTGACAGCAACAAAACCAAGGTTACTATTGCCAAACATAGAGATAAATTAATTTATGATGATGCTAAAACTTTTGAATGCAGTTGAGCAATAGATATTAGAATATTAAGAGGTATAAAACATCACAGAAATACAATCAGGTATCAGATCTTAAAACACCTAGCATTAAAATTAACATTTCACAGAATATAAAGAGAAATCTAGTCTAGACTTTACATAAATATTTATTAATATAAAAACAGTCTACAATATACTTGCTCAAACACATACCCACATATATATATATATATAT
>NW_026432578.1:0-1253 GCF_001194135.2 Octopus bimaculoides
ATTTTCTTTGCAGCAGTAGTTGGCGCATTTCCTTCAACCTGATCAAGCTGATGGGTATCCAAGAGATCAGTAGCGAATTTTTTGCTCTCTTTCAGAACAGAGTGAAGTTTTTCCGGTCTTTCATGTTATTCAACAAGTTTCAGCATCCAATCGTTGGTTGTTTCAAGGTATTTGGCCAGTCCAATTGTGGTGGTTTTGTACGTAAGTTCAAGCTGGATCAAGCCTTGACCTTCCTGAGCTCTGGGAAGGCAAAGACGATCCACGTCTGCCTTTGGATGGTGCATCTTATTACAAGTCAGTAACTTACGGATTGTTCTATCAATTTTCATTATTTCACTGGTATTCCAGTTAAGCACATTGAAGCTATAAAGAACAACTGGGACTGCTAAGGAATTTATGGCTAACACCTTATTATATGCATTCAGCTCAGACTTCAAAACTGCTCGATCTCTTCTATAACATTCCTTCCTAACCTTCTCTTTCATGTTTGCATGCTGGATACCAGAGCCTTCATTTATTCCTAGGTATTTACAGGTTTATTTTATTATTATTATTATTATTATTATTATTATTATTATTAGTAGTAGTAGTAGTAGTAGTAGTAGTATTATTATTATTATTATTGTTGTTATTATTATTATTATTATTATTATTATTATTATTATTATTATTATTATTGAGTAAGAGAGCAGTGCATGATATCAAAGTGACATTGGGGTAAAATATACGAAACCAAGTATACCCATCATGGCTACTCGTCTGATAAAGGTACATCAGGCACAAGCATCACAACCATTTGTGCGCGACATTGCGATCTCATATCAAGATAAACAGCGCATGACCTCGCAGGTGGGGCCCAGTTAGAATTTTTTTCAGATTGAGTAGCCCATCTTGCTCAGAAGGTCCCTGAATAACGGTTGTTTAAGAATGTTGAACGACAGCACATGGATATGATGCTCCCCCACTACTTCTGCTCATGATCAGAGATGCACATATCGTCAGCCACCAAGGGACATGCTCAACTGGTTCAGATCAAACAACTGACAAGCAAATCTGTGGTATTGAGCAGAATATTTGCTGTAGTCCATCTTTTATACCAAGACAAAACAGTGTACATGATAACACTTCCAATCGATTAAGATCAGAAGTCACGAGAGCCACTGCCTGGTACTGCATTCGGGCATTTTATTATTATCATCATCCTCATCATCATCTTCATTATTATTATTATTATTATTATTATTATTATTATT
>NW_026432579.1:0-391 GCF_001194135.2 Octopus bimaculoides
CCAGCATGGCCACAGTCAAAATGACTGAAACGAATAAAAGAATAAAAGAATATTTTCTATATAGCTTGCTTTCTTTAAAACAGTCACGAGTGATTTGCAAAGAATTTAGTTGCTATATCTAGCCATGTGTATATAAGTTAATATTTATATTATATTAGTTTCAAAGTTTGACACAAGGCCAGCAAGTTCGAGAGAGAGAGTAAATTGATTACACTGAACCCAAAAGTATGGAAGGCAAAATTGACTTTGGCAGAATTTAAACTCATAATGTAAAGACAGATGAAATGTTGCTAAGCATTTTGCCTGGTATTCTAGCAATTCTGCCAGCTCACTGCCTTTCTATGCATTTATATTAAAAGATATGTATTTATATTCATGAATTCTCTTTAGT
>NW_026432580.1:0-273 GCF_001194135.2 Octopus bimaculoides
GATAGATAGATAGATAGATAGATAGATGAGGCCAAATTAAGTTGTTGATGGTAAAATGTAATGGGGTTTGACAGATATATGAGTAGTGATAATAGTGTAATCGACTGATTAACGATGAAAGGATACTCTTAATAGTCGTAGTTGCTATGATAATGGAGATGGTAAGGATCTTGGTAGCGGTGATGGTAGTGGTAGCGGAACCATTGTGGTGATGGATGCTGTGATGGTACTAGTAATGATGTTAATGGAGGAAGTTGTTCTGATTGCTTAGTT
>NW_026432581.1:0-413 GCF_001194135.2 Octopus bimaculoides
TATACACATATATGTATAATACATATATACATACACACATATGTATAATACATATATACATACACACATATATATATAATACATATATATATATATACATATATATATACACGTATATATAATACATATATATATATACACACATATATAATACATATATACATATACACACATATATACATATGTATATATATACGTTAAAAAATGTAATTATATGAAAGCATTATTACTGTTAAAAACAGTAATAATGAGGCGGTTAACAAGACTTCTACCTAAACAAGTATAATGTGAAATATTTGAATAAAAGAAAAGTAAAAGAAACCGCTTGGCAAGTGGTATTTTTACCCTTCTTTTATTCAAATGTATATATATATATATGGAGCTAATTCACGGCAGCTTTCGTCCTAATTTTG
>NW_026432582.1:0-254 GCF_001194135.2 Octopus bimaculoides
TACATACATACATATATACATATACTGATATACATATGTATAAATTATCTTCACTCTGGTTATTTCTCTCTTCCAGGACATCATATCTGGGCTCACAATGTATGTAATGTAATCATATATATACATACACACGTATGTGTGTATATATATATATTTGTATTTACATATTTGTGTATATATATATTATATATGTATGTATATATGTATGTATGTATATCTGCATTTCAATGTTAACTTTCTCTACTTGCATGAAT
>NW_026432583.1:0-353 GCF_001194135.2 Octopus bimaculoides
TTCTCAAGTTTCACTGGTCCCACTCCCGAACTATACGGCCATTATATTGATGACTGTATTGATGCAACCTCACTCTCCCGCGAACATCTAGACTCTTTCCTCTCTTTTGTCAAATCTTTCCATCCTGCCCTCCATTTCTCCTGCACTATTTCCGACACCTCAATCACCTTTCTCAACATTTCGGTCAGCATTCATCACTCCACTCTCACCACCTCCATCCAAAACAAACACACAGACTCACACTCATACCTCAACTTCTCCTCCCACCCTAAACACACCAGGCTCTCCATCCCCTATTCCCAGTTCCTCCATCTACGCAGGCTCTGCAGTGACGACCATGACTTTGAGACTCA
>NW_026432584.1:0-438 GCF_001194135.2 Octopus bimaculoides
ATATAATTCCAAAAGAGTTAGAGGTTGTTAATCCAACCAGCTAAGGGATAATATCCGTCCAAAATACTGCTGGTAGAAAACCCAATTATTAATACACAAGTGTTTTTTTTTATTTGCATGGCAATTACACTACTAAATGTAATAAATGGGTGAGGGTAAAAAAGTTTTTTACCCTTAATTTATACAGCAATAAGAAAATGGAGGGGATCAAGAGGTGGTATTCATCAACTTTTAGACATTATATAAATGCATATTATAAATGCAAATACATACACATATACACACTTATACATATACATACGTACACATAAACATACATAAACACAAGTACGTATATTTCTATAGTTTTATATTCATATGTCTATGCATACCAAGGAATCAATTATTATTATTATTAGGTGTATTATAATTCTTATTAGATAAAGTATAAACAGAGGA
>NW_026432585.1:0-349 GCF_001194135.2 Octopus bimaculoides
TTAAAAATATCATAATATCAAAATAATAACCATTCAATAATCATCCCTTATATATTATGTGAGACTGACCTCTTGCGAAGATGTCGATAACATGTCCCAGAAGGTCACTGAATCTGTTAAACCATCTGAAAAAGAGGACAAACAGACAGACATTAATTGGTGTATATGTGTTTGTGTGTATCATCATTGTCATAATCATCATCATCATCGTCATCGTCATCATCATTATCGCTATCATCATCACCAACATTATCATGATCATAAACCCTGTCATCATTATCATCGTCATGGGGACGAAAACACACCAACATATATATATATATATATATATATATATATATATATATAT
>NW_026432586.1:0-236 GCF_001194135.2 Octopus bimaculoides
ATGTATATGTGTGTGTGTGCACATGCGCTCGTACACAGACGCATGTGCACCCTTTTAAAAGAATGAATTTCTGTAAGTGTATATACAATTTACAATTCCTATACACCATTTATATCGGCGTATCGATTATCTATGGGCATTAAATACACTTGAAATGATCGTCATACGTAGAAAGGCTTTAATAAAGAATTATTGAACCACCATTACTACCACCAATACCACCACCACCACCACCA
>NW_026432587.1:0-432 GCF_001194135.2 Octopus bimaculoides
TGAAACATGGGCTGTGACTGCTGAGGACATGCATAAGCTCACAAGAAATGCAGCCAGTATGCTTCGATGGATGTGTAATGTCAATGTGCATACTCGACAGAGTGTAAGTACCTTGAGAGAAAAGTTGAACCTAAGAAGCATCAGTTGTGGTGTGCAAGAGAGACGATTGCGTTGGTATGGTCATGTGGCGAGAATGGATGACGATAGCTGTGTGAAAAAGTGCCACACCCTAGCGGTTGAGGAAACCTGTGGAAGAGGTAGACCCAGGGAGACCTCGGATGAGGTGGTGAAGCATGACCTTTGAACTTCAGGCCTCACCAAGGCAATGACTAGTGACTGGGACCTTTGGAAATAAGCAGTACGTGAGAAGACCCGGCAAGCCAAGTCAGAGCATAATCTGTGGCCTCTGCCAGGGGTGTAGCCAGCTCACTT
>NW_026432587.1:458-657 GCF_001194135.2 Octopus bimaculoides
CTAAACTCTGCTTTCAAAAACCTGTTGGGGCAAGTGAAATCGAAATTATAATTGAACCATATTCGATGACTGGCACCTGTGCCAGTGGTGCACTAACAGCACTGTCTGAGCGTGATCATTGCCAGAGCAGCTGTCTGGTTTCTATGCTAGTGGCATGTAAATAGCACCATTTGAGCGTGATCGTTACCAGCATTGCCTT
>NW_026432588.1:0-309 GCF_001194135.2 Octopus bimaculoides
GGTTCAGTTTCACTGTGTGGCACCTTGGGCAAGTGTCTTCTACTATAGCCGTGAGCCGTCCAAAGCCTTGTGAGTGGATTTGGTAGACGGAAACTAAAAGAAGCCCGTGATATATATATCTATATATATGTGTGTGTGTGTGTGTAATAGGCTTACAAAGAATAAGTCCTGGGGTCGATTGGTTCGACTAAAGGCGGTGCTCCAGCAGGTCCGCATTCAAAATGACTGAAACATGTTAAAGAATAAAAGAATTAAAAAAGTATTCTAAAATAGAGAGTTACTTTTCAATCATACTGTATATATATATAT
>NW_026432589.1:0-206 GCF_001194135.2 Octopus bimaculoides
ATAGATAGATAGATAGATAGATAGATAGATAGACAAATAAATAGATAGATCAAATGCAGGATTCAATAGAATCTAGGTATATCAGCAAGTAGGACGCCAGGAATGGCTGGGTACTTAGTGTAGAGCTTATAATAAGGTAAAACAATCCTTGAATTTGTTGGTACACACACACACGCACACACACACACACACACACACACACACAT
>NW_026432590.1:0-234 GCF_001194135.2 Octopus bimaculoides
ATTCTTACCATAAGCTGATTAGATGATCTATCATTTTGTTGAAGGTTGAAAATCTATCATAAACCCAATGCTAATGATGTTAATACCCGCTTGAGAATCTGTGCAAGTTTAACAAGTTCAGTGGCTCTCTGCTATGAGGGAAAACTTTAAATCAAAATCTCTAGTGATGGTAACTTCAGCAGGGACAGGCAGAAGAAAAGGTGAAGTCAGTCAGTGGATGACAGCTTTGATTTC
>NW_026432591.1:0-1103 GCF_001194135.2 Octopus bimaculoides
CCCTAATTTTTGGGGCTTAAAATTTGGAAAAAAGGTTTTGTAAGGAATTATAATACTGTCCGTGTATAAGAAACTCCGATAATTTTTTAACCTAACTTATGACAAAAATGGGTTCCTTATATACATACATATATATACATACATATATATATACATACATATATATACATACATATAATATATAGACATATAGATATATATACATATAGATATATACATATAGATATATACACATCATCATCATCATCATCATCATCATTTAATGTCCGTTTTCCATGCTAACATGGGTTGGACGATTTGACTGAGAACTGGTGAAACCAGATGGCTACACCAGGCTCCAATCTGATTTGGCAAAGTTTCTACAGCTGGATGCCCTTCCTAACGCCAACCACTCAGAGAGTGTAGTGGGTGCTTTTACGTGCCACCGGCACGAAGGCCAGTCAGGCGGTACTGGCAACGTCCACGCTCAAAATGGTGTATTTTATGTGCCACCCGCACAAGAGCCAGTACAGGGGCAACGATCTCTATCAAAAGTCCTTACACATGCCGCGGGCACAGGTGCCATCACGATTTCGCTTTCACTTGCTCCAATAAGTCTTTGCAAGCTGAGTTTCGTATCCAATGAAGGAGACGACGTTGGCACGGGCGCCAGTCGTCGAATTTAACTCGATTTCGATTTCACTTGCCTCAACAGGTCTTCGCAAGTGGAGTTTAGTGTCCAATGAAGGAAAGGTACGCATAAGTGGACTGGCTGAGGCCTTAGATTTAGGTCTTACTTGGCTTGCCGGGTCTTCTCATGCACATAGATATATACACATATATACATATAGATATATACACACACACACATATATATATATATAGATAGATACACACACACACATACACACACACACACACACACACACACACACACACATAAACATATAGGAAAATTCTTTTACATTTTGAGGCTACGCTCTTCAACAGAAAGGAATAAGAGGAAATAAATAGACAGAGGTTGAAAAAAAATATGTAGAATAAGTGGTCCAACATGGCAAATATGTACATACGTACATATGAGGGTATGCTGTAAAGTTCCTGGCGTTGGGTAAAAGAGAATA
>NW_026432592.1:0-560 GCF_001194135.2 Octopus bimaculoides
GCCTAAAAAGTGACGAGTGCAATTTTGGTTCATGCAAAATTAATGTAGGGAATGGTAGATAAACATTAACTTTGGAACTCCACCCTGCTACTGACTCTTGCATCCTTTAACTCTGCTGTTTCAAGATTAGTTACCACACCATTCCTTAAACTGATGAGGGTTCCAGTTGATCGATTCAACAGAACTGCCTGCTCATTAAATTAGCATACAAGTGGCTGAGCACTCCACAGACATGCATACCCTTAACATAATTCTCAGAGCAATTCAGCGCATCACAGAATGTGATAAAGACAGCCCTTTGAAATACAGGTACAACTCGTTTTTGCCAGCTGAGTGGACTGGAGCAATGTAAAATAAAGTGTCTTGCTCAAGGACACACTGTGTTGCCAGGAATTGAACTCACAGCCTTATAATCATGAGCCAAATACTCTAACCACTAAACTATGTGCCTTCACACACCATTCCTTAATGAAGTAGTAAAAGATATTTGGCTGAAGTTTGATTTTAATTAAGTAGGTTTTGTTGTTGCTATTCAATTGTATAATTCAGAATTGCACTCG
>NW_026432593.1:0-476 GCF_001194135.2 Octopus bimaculoides
TGTGTGTGTGTATCTTTGTGTCTATGTTTGTCCTCTACCACCGCTTGATAAATGGTGTAGGTGTGTTCACGTACCCGTAGCTTAGCGGTTCGGCATAAGGGACCAATAGAATTACTACCAGGCTTGTAAAAAAATAAGTACGGGGTCGATTTGTTCGACTAAAATTCTTTGAGGTGGTGCTCCAGCACGGTCGCACTCCAATGACTGAAACAAGTGAAAGATGAAAAGGTATGTGTTTGTTTCTATGTCAACTTACTTATGAAAACAGTTTGACGTAAAGCTGAAGGGTGACGCAGTGTCTTACTAGTTCACATGATTATTGATTATTACAAGGAAAAAGTTGAAAGTAACTTCGAAGTTTCTGCTTTTACGCCCCCTTCAAACTGTCTGATGAAGGTGAGGAATCCGAAATTTCAAAGTTACTGTCAACCTTTTCTTTGTAAAACTTTGTATCTCTGTCTGTTTGTCTCTCCCCC
>NW_026432594.1:0-228 GCF_001194135.2 Octopus bimaculoides
ATATATATATATATATATATATATATACATATGAATATATATATGTATATGTATATATGTATATATATGTATATATATATATAAGCATATATATATGTATACATATATGTATACGTATATATATGTATATATGTGTATATATATATGCATATATATGTATGTGTATATATATATATGAATATATATGTATATATATGTATATATATGTATGTATATATATGAATATAT
>NW_026432595.1:0-605 GCF_001194135.2 Octopus bimaculoides
AAACAACTGTTTTATGGTGAGCTTGCAGAGGGGAAACGCTATCGGTGTAAGCCTACAAAGAGGTTTAGGACGACATAAGGTCTACCATGAAGCCACTTGGAAATGGATCTAGAGGACATAGAAACCCTTGCTTCGGATAGAGCTGGATGGCGAACAAAAGTGTGGAGTGGAGTGAAAGCGTTTGAAAAATCCAGAATAACGCATGCACGATTAAAGAAGAATGTTGTTATCGAGAAGATGAATCACAATGACCTTTTTGTGTGCACAGTTTGTGAGAGACCATGCCTTTCTTTTGCTGGGCTCAGATCTCATTTGCGGACCCATGGAAAACGAACCTACACCAACTATTCTACCTATATGTCTGTGCACACCTTTCAAAGCCATTTATGCCATAAGGTCTGAGAATCTAACGGTGGCATTTTAAGATCCACAGAGATTAGAATTTAGCTGCATCTCTTGGTGATCTAAATCGGTTATGCAATCTATGTGGGTGTCTTTTCAAAACATCATCTGCTTTAAAAAGCCACATTAGACGCCATGATGGATCTGATGTGTAGGTACAAGAGGTGGTCAGATTCTGCATAAAGAGTAGACAAACACAAAAT
>NW_026432596.1:0-275 GCF_001194135.2 Octopus bimaculoides
TTATCGCAAAGTAAAAGAGGACGTGAACAACCTGACACCAATTAACAAGCAATGGAGGGCGACAAACAAAAATAAACACACACACACAGAGATACAATCACAAACACATACTCAAACACACACAAACCTACATAATTCCACATAACCTACATACTCAGACACGCACAAACCTACATAAATCCACACACATATATACACAAACACAGACACACACACATATATACAAACATGTATGTGTGTATGTATGCATATGTGTGTGTGTGTGTGTGTGTGTG
>NW_026432597.1:0-236 GCF_001194135.2 Octopus bimaculoides
GAGTGTGTGTCTGTGTATGAGAGACAACAAAGTCAAGGCTGTGTGGAATTTTCAAGATATTTATAAACAGAAAGTTAGTCTTACAGCTGTTTCTGGGATATGTATATCTCTTCATAAGAGAAAGAAATATTGAAGTTCAATATAAGGAGTTATTTTCGAAAAGTAAGGAAATATATAAAATGGAAGGATCTATTAAATATTTACGCTTACACAGACAGAAACAGAACCACACACGC
>NW_026432598.1:0-750 GCF_001194135.2 Octopus bimaculoides
GGTTTCGATTCCCAGACCGGGCGTTGTGAGTGTTTATTGATTGAAAACACTTAAAGCTCCACGAGGCTCCAACAGGGGGTGGTGGTGAACCCTGCTGTAACTCTTTCACCACCACTTTCTCTCACTCTTACTTCCTGTTTGTGTTGTGCCTATAATTCAAAGGGTCAGCCCTGTCACACTGAGAATTACGTTAAGGATACACGTGTCTATGGAGTGCTCAGCCACTTGCACGTTAATTTCACGAGCAGGCTGTTCCGTTGATCGGATCAACTGGAACCCTCGATGGCGTAAGCGACGGAGTGCCAAAAAAAAAAAATATATATATTATTACTGTGTAATAATAAATACAACTCGATATCGTTTCTGTTCCCCATGCCACAGTTGTTGGAACAAACGTAAATGAAAGAAATACTTTCAATAAATATGTAGGTAACCAACCATTTCTGGTTTCTGTTTTTATTTACTATTCTTCGTTGAATAGAGAACATTCTACTTCATCAGCTACCCAGTATTGTAGAAAACGAAGACAGTCGTTACCTACAGTCTTCGTTTTCTACAATACTGCCTTCCGCATTTTATTTCAACGAAGAATAGTAAATAAAAACAGAAACCAGAAATGGTTGGTTAGTGATGGTCAGTGAAAATCAGGTTTGAAATAAATTCCGATCCTTAGTAAGTACGTATCTTACTTTGTTAAAGAATAGGAAATGAAGGAGATAGCAATCAAAATTGATAAGGTCTTAATGGTAT
>NW_026432599.1:0-457 GCF_001194135.2 Octopus bimaculoides
GTGCGTGTGTGTGTGTGTGTGTAATTGTATGTATGCATATAGATAGATAGACAGACAGACAGACATACAAACAGACAGACAGATAGATAGATAGATAGATAGATAGATAGATAGATAGATAGATAGATAGTGATGTATACACATATATACACACATACATATGTGCACAAGTATATATATATAATATATATATACATATATATATTTATATATACGTATATATATATATATATATACACATATACATTTATATACATATTTATATACATATTTATATATATATAGGTATATACGTATATATACGTATATACATACATACATACACACACACACACACATATATATATATGAAAGATAGGAGATATGCACATGTATATGTATGTATGTGTGTGTGTATTTGTGTGTACATATGTACCCATGATATATATATATATATATATATATGTATATATATATA
>NW_026432600.1:0-241 GCF_001194135.2 Octopus bimaculoides
AATGCAGTACGATCGTTTCACGCAACTCCATTTAATTGAACAATGCAAGCCTTACATCAATCTAAATGCTGAGCAATCTTCAGCTGCACAAGGACATATAATTTAATTAAATTAAAACAGATGGACACATTAGTATAACTTTACCTAAAATCTGCAAGAAGTTAAAGAGATAGACAAAGAACATACTGCCATCCCTTCAGCTTAGAAGCTACTAAGGTATCAGGAAGAAAGACTTGTTACA
>NW_026432601.1:0-382 GCF_001194135.2 Octopus bimaculoides
CAACAACAACAACAACAACAACAAAAACAACAACAACAACAACAGCAACAGCAAGGACTGCAATCGCTACAACGATGAAGACTCGGGATGAAAATGATAATAACAATTATAATAATAATAATATAAAAAATAATAACACTCATAACAAGAACAACGATGTAAACAACAACAACAGACTATTATTGTTATTATTATCAATATTGAAATCAATGATGATAACAATAACAATAATAATAATAATAATAATCCCGTGATATGAAAGACGACGAATAACGAAGCATAAAAATAGAGAAAAACAAGATTATCTTATGGATTTTTATACGGCTAACAACGTTAAATAAGATTGACATAACGAAAACATTGTGCTGACATATATATATAT
>NW_026432602.1:0-384 GCF_001194135.2 Octopus bimaculoides
TATATATATATATATACATATATACGACGGCTTCCTTCAGTTTCCGTCCACCAAATCCACTCACAAGGCTATGGTCGGCCGCAGGCTATAGTAGAAGACACTTGCCCAAGGTGTCACGCAGTGGGACTGAACCCGGAACCAAATGGTCCGCAAGCAAGCCACCCACCACACAGCCACTCCTACGCCTATATATACATAAATATATACATGTATGCATACATACGTACATGTATAAATGCATGCTTGGCCTCGCATTTAATTTTACTAATAACTTAACGACCTTGCTACAAATATATAACCAGTGAATATAGACTTTGAAACAACGCGAGTTGCAACCATGAGAACAACCACTAATCTATGTGACCCCACATATACACATATACA
>NW_026432603.1:0-214 GCF_001194135.2 Octopus bimaculoides
TGTGTGTGTGTGTGTGTGTTTGTGTGTGTGTGTGTGAGTTTGTGTGTGTATGTGTATATATACACACACGTACTTATACATATGCATATATATGTAAATGTGTGTGATATTTGAACATATGTATAGAGATTAAAAAATAAGACAAAATATATTTACATAAAATAAATAAATATAGGACATAGTAGACAGACAGCAGTCAAACCGACAGACAGAC
>NW_026432604.1:0-369 GCF_001194135.2 Octopus bimaculoides
TAAATTGTTATATATATGTAAAAGGAACTTCGTACTTATTGATTTCCCCGGAATCAAACCATTAATTTGGATTGGAACCATTACAAGAAAAAATGATTACAGTGGAAGTGTTAATGTCACGTGACTGATGGATAATACAGATATTGAATACAAAACAGGAGGTTCTACATTTTTGCATTGAATTCTGTCTTGGTTAAAAATTATTTTCAATCCACACAGACGGACAGACAGACAGACAGACAGACAGACAGACACGCACACACATTTGTAGATATGTGTGCGTGCTTGCGAGAGTATAACTACTACAAATAGAGGAAAAGGAGGAGTGTGTGTGTGTGTGTGTGTGTGTATATATATATATATATATAT
>NW_026432605.1:0-793 GCF_001194135.2 Octopus bimaculoides
CGCTGCCGGATAGTGGGTTGGACAACACATACATATAAATGGATGAGAACGTACATGCATACATAAATACATATACACACACACATGCATATAGATACACATATATATAGATATATATATATATATATATATATATCCATATACATATATATGTGTATTTGTATATATATATATATATACACACACACACATATATATACACTCATACGTCCACATTTATACATATGCACATACGTACCCACGCATATACAAATATACACATATGTGTGCATGTCCCCATATACACATATGTATCCATTTATATATACACATGTATAAATAGAAAAAGACTCATACACATACACATAGCTATACATCTACGCCTATTACCTAATCAAATAAACAGATACGCATATACATATACATACATGTATACATATATATACATATATATATACTTACATATATGTATATATATATATATATGTATATATATATGTATATATGCATGTTTTTTTTTATAGTTTCAGCTTAGAGCTGCGGCCATGCTGATGCACCGCCGTGTTGCTACACTGTTATTACAGGGAGCCTCTTACAATTTGTGGCACTTGGTGACGAATGGAGTTTGATTTAGCAACCATGACTTGCACCTCCTGCCGCGAGGTAGGTTCATCTGGGACTCTCGACAGGAAGAGGTCCAGCTTTGATTTAAAAACCCCTACATCTACTTTGTGCAGGTTCCTCAGGCTCTTTGGGAGAAAATTAAAAAGCTGTGGGCCCTGAAACCCAAACTGTTGCAGTAACTGGTCCTGAA
>NW_026432606.1:0-392 GCF_001194135.2 Octopus bimaculoides
CAAAAAAGGGACAACAAAACATCCAGACAGACGATACAAAGAAAACAAGGTCGGGTCATTCAGAATTTTCTATTCTCAGTCGAGTTCCAGATTATCTTTGCAATTTCGGTTGGTTATACACGAGGTTGCTCCAATCTGGACAGCCCTAAGGAGAAGCTAAGCTAAGAGCATTAGATTCCTTGGATGAAAGCAGCGAATGTATATGAAAACAAGGACAGAAAAAAAAACGGAGAAACGTTACACAAATGCAAATGCAAATAACACGACATAACAACAGGTGTCTTTCGACTAAGGACGAATTATATTAAGCTGGCATGTGTGGAAGTAAAGCCTTACGGCAGAGGCATAAGATTTAACAGACACAGGGAAGAATATGTATGTATATGTATGTA
>NW_026432607.1:0-1512 GCF_001194135.2 Octopus bimaculoides
CACACATTTGTTTTCTTGTGATTTACCTTGCATTTACTTCGCATTGTTTTGCCCTCACCCACAATCTTTTATACAATGTAATCTACACAATGTGTCATAGTAATTAGCGATGGAATCATCGTTAGTTCAAAATAGATTTCTGTATATCTTACTTAACGTCGATTTAATATAGAAATCACAAAACTGAGGTAACTGTCTCGAGAAAGTATCATCCATAGACCTATAGCCCTAAAAAGTACAACAGCATTCGAAGAGCAGATGAAAAACTTCCAGCAGGGTTGATGGAGTTGCTAAATCTAGAATTCTGCGTGTATACGTGTCCCTAATAGCAACTAATTATTAGCAACTGCGTGCTTAGGAAAAGTTTGGCCCCTACTGTTATAGAAAAACGCTGATCAATAAGCCACTAGTGTCGTAAATATCCAACAGAAACACTATTAGTTCAAAATAATATTCTCTACACATATATTATCGAAAGGTACAAAACTCCGGTATTCGTCTCCAGACATTCTTCATTGAAAACACCTTCAAATTTGTGGATTACAATAGTCATTACTTGCTTGTTCTCAGGTGTGTATACTTGTGGTGTTATTGATAATGTTTCTTTCATTTTATAGTTATCCTAGTGGGTTATAAATGTTTGCTTACGGTCGGATATAGAAGTATTTTGTGTAGTACCTTATGAAAATGTTCATTACATATTCGCTCGTTAGATAGCTATTATGCATTTGATTCATTAAAAAAATTGTGTGAATTACGTATTTTCATTGAATGTAATTTCTGATGTATTTATTCTATAGTATTATGGTTTGTATAGTTGTACCTAATTGTCCGGAGGCATATCAATTATTAATAAATGCTTGTTATATTCAGTAGGCATGTGTATGCGTGTGATGTATATGCGTATTTATGTGTATGTTTGTGTGCGTTGTATGTATAAACATATAAGTGTGTGTCAGAACAAACAGGATAAACTAGAACTAGATAACTAAATGTATATAGTTTTACAATTTTATTTAGATATTTGCTAAACAGCTAGAAAATTAGAATGAAAAAGAAATCAATATGAAATGTCTTGTGAACTACAAACTGTCTCCTGTCTTCAGTCTTCCCTATAAATTTATAACTTCGTAGGAGGTAGAAATTAACATGCTTACCTAGTGTCTAGAGTTACACAGCACTCATGATTCTCAGACGTTTGAAATGGTGCTATTCAGGGTTACCACTACTGGTATTCGGGAAAAAAAAATCAGGATTTTATTTTGTATAAAATTTTTTAAAATGTTTAAATATCAGTTAAGAATTCAATAAAAAGACATTTTCTCCTCTTTGATGGGATATTTCCAGCCAGGAGCAAACCATGTATAATTTTCATATTTTTCTCAAAATAGTCAGTGTGATGAATGCCATACAAGGAACTCTCGCCACTTTCAATCACTTTTGTAACTTCCTGTCAATTATATATACATACATGTAACCCTAACACACACACACACACACACACACACACAC
>NW_026432608.1:0-212 GCF_001194135.2 Octopus bimaculoides
TGTGTGTGCATTTGCTATACATGTTGTGTGCACATGTGCATGCATGCACACTCACACACATATACATTTATACATACATATGTACACATATATTCAAGTATACATGTATGTGTGTATTATGTATGTATATGTATGTGAGCGTCTGTGTATTTGTATATATGTATATATATATATGCATAGAATGATAAAGACGAAAGACTTCCCAATAAAAA
>NW_026432610.1:0-496 GCF_001194135.2 Octopus bimaculoides
ATAATTTATTAATGAGGGTAGAAATTGGTATTAATCAATTAAAACCAGTGAGTAATATCAATTTCTACCCTCATTAATAAATTTAATATAATAATGTTCTCAAACCGGTAAATTAGCTGCAAAAAAATTATTAACTGCAGAATTATTTCCGGACTTAGCGCGCCAGATTAAAGACATTTGAAATGATACACTGAATGTAATTTGTAAAACTCTACACGTGCTCCCTTTCGGGTAGACGTCTTGTGTCTAGTTCCGGAAATTGCATTGCGAATCGACGGACTACGTTGACGATCCTGCAGATATTTACTTATGTAAATTTTAACAGGTGAAACCATGGTACGTAGGTTAATCGTTTTTTAAATTTAGTATTTTTTCATTTGTCTTTCCCTTTTACAGTCTGTTGTGTGGCTGAAGTTTTACTGAGAACACATATATATTTTTTTTCATGGTTATATGATTCGGCATCTATTTCTAGCATATAGGAGTCCACTTTTGC
>NW_026432611.1:0-239 GCF_001194135.2 Octopus bimaculoides
AACAGGAGAAGGCAAAGAATGGGAACAGTAGAAGGCAAAGTAGACGAACAAGAGAAGGCAAGGAAGAGGAACAGGAGAAATCGAAGAAGTGGAACAGCAGAAGCTAAAAAACAGGAAGAGCTGAAGGCAAAGAAGAGGAAAAGCAGAAGGCAAAGAAAAGGTACAGGAGAAGGCAAAGAAGAGGAACACGAGAAGGCAAAGAAAAGGAACAGGAGAAGGCAAAAAGAGGAACAGGCGAA
>NW_026432612.1:0-340 GCF_001194135.2 Octopus bimaculoides
ATTCTTATAATCTAAAGGCTAACTCCGTGAGTAAATTAAAAACATTCCGGACCTGCAATCATGAAATTATGGATGTTTTCATTACTGCGAGTTTTCGCCGAAATTTTCGATGAACTTTTGCTATATGATCATTGGGATATGACCCTGGGGGAAGCAATTGCAACAAATTCTCCAAAACAAGTCGGCGATCCATTTACAGACTCCCACTCAGGGTCGGCAGCTTAAGATAGGTGTAGATATTACAAATCACGGTTAAGGAAATAAAAGGATCTGTAAAGCTAGTTAAGAGGGGCTCCGTCAGAAAATAATAAGTAAACAAAGGCGTCCAGAGATGAATTAG
>NW_026432613.1:0-279 GCF_001194135.2 Octopus bimaculoides
TGTATGTGTGTGTGTGTGTGTGTGTACCTATATATACACACACACCCACAATCACACATGTTCTCTCTCACACACCGATGCACACACACACACGCACATGCACACACACGCACACATACACACGCACACACAAATACATTAAGTTCGATTGTAAAACATATCTATTAGTATATCGCTACACCACTGACTCATTCCAATCGACTGAAGACTGTGGAGAGACTCAGAGTGAGAGGGGGAGTGTGGGGAATATGTATACTAAAGGGAAATGAGGAAATAAAG
>NW_026432614.1:0-395 GCF_001194135.2 Octopus bimaculoides
AAAACGGTGAAACCGTATGGCATATTCCCAGCCAATGTACGCCACTAGCCGAAAAGGAATATAAGAGACGCCACGACAATATAGCCACGCTTGTCCATTGGACACTTTGCAAAAAGTATGGACTTGACAGAGCAAAAAATTCGTACGACCACAAAACTGAAGGCATCGTCGAAAATGGAAATGCAAAGATCCTATGGGATTTTATGATTCAGTGCAACCATGAGATAAAAAATAGGAAGCCTTAATTGAGAAAGAAAACAAACTATGCTGGATCATAGATATAGCATGCCCAGCTGACAACAAGGTATGCGATAAAGAAGAAAGAAAAGTTGAGAGGTATGACAAGTTAACTTGGGAAATTAAGCAGTTGTGGTCGATGAAAAAGGTAGCAGTAG
>NW_026432615.1:0-427 GCF_001194135.2 Octopus bimaculoides
GGAATCGAAACCGCGATCCTATGACCGCGAGTCCGCTGCCCCAACCACTGAGCCATTGCCCCTCTACGCTCATAAGATTAAAACTGAGATATCCTACTTAATATTAAGTATTGCATACTTACAACTTACTACAATATTAAGTATTGCATGCTTAATACTTAATTCAGTATTAAGTATTCTATGATGAACACTTGGTGCAATATTACATACTTAGCATAGTCCAGGGCATTGAAGACGCACACTTTTTAATAAAAACAAATGTTTCAGAAACTTATCTAGGGTTCTACATTCGATGCTGCTTTTAGATAACTTTAAGCATTACTTACTTTAATGCAGTGGAGGCGCAATGGCCCAGTGGTTAAGGCAGCGGACTCGCGTTCATAGGATCGCGGTTTCAATTCCCAGACCGGGCGTTGTGAGTGTTTAT
>NW_026432616.1:0-391 GCF_001194135.2 Octopus bimaculoides
TACGTTCGGGCCAAGTGCAGCGAACGAAGTTTCGTATCAATTGGCTCGAACGAACGTACGTACGGTCGGGCCAAAAGCAACGAACAAAGTTCCGTAGCTCTTAACTCGAACGAACGTACGTACGTTCGGGCCAAGTGCAACGAACGAAATTCCGTAGCTCTTGTCTCGAACGAATGTACGTAAGTTCGGGTTCAAGTGCTGCGAACGACGTTCCGTAGCTCTTGGCTGGAATGAAGGTACGTACGTTCGGGCCAAGAACAATGAACGAGGTTCCGTAGCTCTTTCCTCGGCCGAACGTACCTACGTTCGGGCCAAGGGAATCGAACGAAGTTCCGTAGATCTTGTCTCGAACGAACGTTCGTACGGTCGGGCCAAAAGCAACGAACTAAGT
>NW_026432616.1:401-570 GCF_001194135.2 Octopus bimaculoides
TTGTCTCGAACGAACGTTCGTACGGTCGGGCCAAAAGCAACGAACTAAGTTCCGTAGCTCTTGGCTCGAACAAACGTACGTACGTTCGGTCCAAATAGAACGAACGAAGTTCCGTTGCCCTAGGCTCGAACGAACGTACGTACGTTCGGGCCAAGAGCTACGAACGAAG
>NW_026432617.1:0-617 GCF_001194135.2 Octopus bimaculoides
ACACGAGAGCAGAGAGGATGGTGGAGGGAGGAAGTGGAACAAGGATGAAGAAACAAGAGTGTATAGCAGTGAAGTCGAAGTTAGAATAACAGAAAGAAGCAGAGCGAGACGGGGAGTTGGGTAAGAAGAAAGATAGATAGGTAGATAGAGGGATATATAGAAAGATAGATAGATGGATAGATAGATAAAAAGAGAGACATTGAAAAAATAGAAAGTAATGCAATACACAATATTGGTGCAAGTCTAGTGTAGTAAAAATCAATAGTATGTATATATTATTCAATTATACAGTCAATCAATATCTACTGTCTCACATAACGACGACAGAGAGTAAAATATATATTGCGTAAGTGCACCTGCATAGTGTTATCTGTGTGTATTTACATTAATGAATGTGTGTACCTTCATGAATACATACACATACTCACACACACACACACACACACACAGACGCGCACACACAACAGATGTGTATATTACATATACACATATGTGTGTGTTTGCATGCATATGTATCTAAGGACAGTATATATGTGGCTATATGTGTGTGTGTGTATGCATGTATATGTGTGTATATATGTGTGTGTGTATGTGTATGTAAGAATATATATATATAT
>NW_026432618.1:0-296 GCF_001194135.2 Octopus bimaculoides
ATGATGATGATGATGATGATGATGATGATGATGATGATGATGATCATGACTATTATCAACATTGTCGGTGTTACCAACATGAATACCAGTAGCAGCGGCAGCAGCAACAGCAGCACCAACTTCAGCAGCAACAACAACATCATCATCATCATCATCATCATCATCATCATCTTCACAACCACCATCATCCTCATCAGCGGCATTGCCGCCGCCGTCGTCGTCTTCACCGTCCTCATTATCATCGTAACCACGACTACATTTAACATCAAGATTACATATATATATATAAATATATA
>NW_026432619.1:0-354 GCF_001194135.2 Octopus bimaculoides
CCCACAACTAGCTAACATCCACCCTAATAACATAACTCACCTAAACCCACCCCCTGCTCCATTCATATAAATCCAGAACTCTAATAAACCCTCTTACCAACACTATGGAAAGTGGACGGTAAATGATGATGATGATATATATATTTACACACACACATTTATGTTTGTTTCTCAGCACTGGACAACCTGTGTAGATTTGTTTATACCCAAATTATGTAATGGCCTGGTGAAAAAAAGCGACCAATTGTGAGTATCAAACTCAAAATAAGAATTGGGGTCAATTTCACTGACGAAGAAACCCTTCAAGGATGTGCTCCAGCATAGCTTGCTATCCCATGACTGAAACAAGATTAT
>NW_026432620.1:0-459 GCF_001194135.2 Octopus bimaculoides
AGAGAGAGAGAGAGAGAGAGAGAGAGAGAGAACTAGTTAGAGATTTGAGTGAATATTTAAGACAAGAAAAACAAGAAAGCATAATATATTGAAAAGGTAAGGCGGCGAGCTGGCAGAAAGGTTAGCACGCCGGGCGAAATGCTTAGCGGTATTTCGTCTGTCTTTGTGTTCTGAGTTCAAATTCCGTCGAAGTCAACTTTGCTTTTCATCCTTTCGGGGTCGATAAATTAAGTACCAGTTACGCACTGATGTCGAGGAAATCGACTTAATCCCTCTGTCTGTCCTTGTTTGTCCCCTCTACGTTTAGCCGCTTGTGGGCAATAAAGAAATAAGAAACATTAGCACGGCTTTGCCTTTCATCCTTTCGGGGTCGATAAATTAAGTACCAGTTACGCACTGGGGTCGATGTAATCATCTTAATCCCTTTGTCAGTCCTTGTTTTTCCCCTCTATGTTTAGC
>NW_026432620.1:469-679 GCF_001194135.2 Octopus bimaculoides
GTTACGCACTGGGGTCGATGTAATCATCTTAATCCCTTTGTCAGTCCTTGTTTTTCCCCTCTATGTTTAGCCCCTTGTGGGCAATAAAGAAATAAGAAACGTTCGCACACCGGGCAAAATGCTTAACGGTATTTGGTCTGTCCTTACATTCTGGGTTCAAATTCCGCCGATGTCGACTTTGTCTTTCATCCTTTCGGGGTCAATAAATTA
>NW_026432621.1:0-329 GCF_001194135.2 Octopus bimaculoides
ATATATATATATATATATATATATACGTATGTATGTGTGTGTGTGTGTGTATGTATGTATTTACATGTTTGTGGACGTGTACATATGTATGCATTCATATATGTACACATACATACAGGCAAATATAAACACACACGAATATATGCAGTTAGATGAGGCGATAGGACGACGAACGCTTTCGAGTACGTAATGTATGATAGAAAGGATAACCAGCAGTGTTAGATGTACGATAGGGGAAGTGAGAGAAAGACAAACAAAAAAAACAGAAGGGGAAGAAAGAAAGGGAGACAGAAAGAAAGACAGAAGAAAGTGATGGCAAAAGAAAGAAA
>NW_026432622.1:1580-2336 GCF_001194135.2 Octopus bimaculoides
GGGCTTCTTTCAGTTTCCGTGTACCAAATCCACTCACAAGGCTTTGGTCAGCCTGAGGCTATAGTATTATTATTATTATTATTATTATTATTATTATTATTATTATTATTATTATTATTATTATTATTATTCAGGTCACAACTTGGAATCAAACTTGAAATCTTGGGGTTAGTAGTAGCCTGCGCTCTTAACCACTATGCCATCGAAAAATACCTTAGGAATGAGAACCCAGGTTCGAAATTTCCCCAAGACACCTGATGAAGGCTGGAAAGTATATCAGCTGAAACATTGCGTTAACAACAAACAAGATGAGGACAAATATCTGTCAAATGTAAATAATGTATGTATGTATGCATGTATGTATGTATACGCAAGTGCATGCACGCATGTGTGTATTGCAAACGATCATCCACACTGGAGGCAAATACTACAAAAGGGAATGAAGAGATTAGAAGAAAAACAGGAACTCTCCACCAAAGAAAAGCGCATTCGATGGAAGGAAAATTCAGTAACGCCAGCTCCTTCAAATGCAGTCGCTGTATGCGTGACTACCACTCTCGTGGGGGCCTCAACAGCCACAACAGAAACTGAACCACTATCAGAAGCTGACACGATTTCATTGGGTGCAGATCCATGGCCTCTCGAGACCAACGGATGCCTACTACGCAAGTGTATGTGTGCATATATATTTATATAACATATATATAACATATATATGTATATATATATATATATATACATATATATATATATATA
>NW_026432623.1:0-462 GCF_001194135.2 Octopus bimaculoides
ATATATATATATATATATACATACATACACACACACGCATATATTTATATATAAAAAAATAAAAGAGTAAATGAATGAAAGAATACATACATACATGTATATATACATACATACATAAATACATGCATACATGCATACATACATACATACATACATACATACATACATATATACATATGTATGTATATGTATAAATATACTTTATTAAAAAATCAGCAGAAATATCACAGAAACTGTTGCTCAGAGTTTCACGTCACCATACATACATACATACATGCATATATTGGAAAAACTGAATAGAGATGGATTTTCTATAGAAGCCATCTTTTCATCTTTTCAACTACATAATACTATACCAGAGACTTTCTATTTTCAATTATGTAATTATGTATGTATGTATGTATGTATGGTGGCATTTGGTGGCTTGGAGTCACGCGTCTGGCGCCAGCGACATATAAATAA
>NW_026432624.1:0-360 GCF_001194135.2 Octopus bimaculoides
TATATATATATATATATATATATGTTTGTGTGTGTGTGTGTGTGTGTATGCATATATACATGCGTATATGTACATACATCTATACGTATATATATGTGCATATGTGGGCACAGGACGTCACGAATCGTGTACAACAAAAAATAGGAAGCACAACTACATGGAATATGAACTATTCTTTCAAAAAAACGAAGGACACGAATAAAAAACAAAACAAACAACATAAAGAACGACCCTTCATCAGTTGTTGGCTATTTTCTACTCTCGTATTTTGAGCTTTTAGCAACAACATACGCTTTCGATAAAACAGTTGCTCCCGCAAAGCAAATTAGATAAAATTTGGGATTTTGCGGAGGGTCAAAA
>NW_026432625.1:0-222 GCF_001194135.2 Octopus bimaculoides
AAAAAGTATGGAGCGCAAGTGTAATTTCAATAAAGAACAAAATAAGAATTATTAACTCTAACGTAAAAGCGGTGTTATTGTATGGGGCTGAGACATGGCGAACAACATTTAAGTCAAATAAGCAAATAAGCAAATAAGTCAAATAAGCAAATACAATCATTCATCAACAGATGCAATATGGAGCTATGGCAAAGAACGAATCAAGTTTCGATTAGGGAGCAA
>NW_026432626.1:0-232 GCF_001194135.2 Octopus bimaculoides
CCGGCAAGGCAAGTGAGAGCATAATCTGTGACCTCTGCCAGAAATGTAGCCTGCTCACTAATTCGTATCTTTACTTCATTGGACACTAAAAACTCTGCTTGCGAAGACCTGTTGAGGCAAGTGAATTTAGAATTTGAAGTTTGAAATCTGAAATCGAACCGAATCCGATGACTGGCACCCATGCCAACCTCTCTTTCATTGGACACTAAACTCTGCTTGCGAAGACCTGTTG
>NW_026432626.1:242-510 GCF_001194135.2 Octopus bimaculoides
CGAATCCGATGACTGGCACCCATGCCAACCTCTCTTTCATTGGACACTAAACTCTGCTTGCGAAGACCTGTTGGGGCAAGTGAAATCTTAATTGAACCATATACTCGATGACTGGCACCTGCGCCAGTGGAGCACTAACAGCACTGTCGAGCGTGTTCATTGCCAGAGCAGCTGTCTGGCTATCATGCTAGTGGCCCGTAAATAGCACCATTTGAGTGTAATCATTACCAGCATTGCCTTCTAGCACTTGTGCTGGTGGCATGTTAGA
>NW_026432627.1:0-735 GCF_001194135.2 Octopus bimaculoides
ATTCCGATAACATTTTAACTTTATACAGAATATGGCTTTTACACGTGCTTCTACGTGTGTGTGCGCATGTGTACATACATTCATCAATAATGCATATATACATATATGCATACATGCACACATACATGCATTTACTTCTTCATACGTACATTAAAGTAGTATGTACCATTAATTTTAGTATTGTAAGTGCTACTCCAAAAATCACTAGGTCATTGAATTTTATATATATATTCATAGCTATATTAAAATAAGCCAATCACATTGTTTCATACCATACATTTGTATGTATATATACATGTGTTATGGAATTTATGTCTACGCTTACTCATAGATATTTATCAAAACGCAATAATTCATAGAAATATATACAGATGTCTCATATATATTATGCTTTGTTCCGTATATACATAAGAAAGAAAATATATAAAATGATATAAGACGAAATCTCAAAACAACACGTAAAATTCGTAAAAATCTCATCTATACTCACATTTTCAATTTTATATACAGAACATGAGTTCATTAAATCTTTGTATATCTTCTTTCTGTCCCATACACTTTAATTTCTTGTAATGGACTCATTATCTTCATTAGGTGACTCATAAATATCATTGATTAGAATTGTCATTTTCATGCTTTAAGGAATTGTTGTACAAAACTACAATTATGACACTTTAATAGAGATTTGTACGCTGGCATACTTATAATTCAAATCTGAAGCTGTTTTATAAAAAC
>NW_026432627.1:1317-1881 GCF_001194135.2 Octopus bimaculoides
TTAACATTGACAATAACATTAAATATAACATGAGAAGTGAAGGATATTTCGAATTTTTTGGTGTATTCTTATCGATTTGAACAAGATACAAGATGTTTGATAAAAATATTGTCATTGCTAGAGAAACTTTCTCCCCTGACTCAGGAGGCAGAAGAAAAACAAAAACAGTTAAAATAGTCATCATTACTGTCGGAATCAACATAGCTATGATTCCTACGGTGAGTTTACGTCGTAACTGCATTACCACTAATGCATAACTGCATTCTTCGACTTTGCCATTTGCCTCACCAGAGAAATGAATATCCCACTTGTAGTTTTCTGCCAAATGCATATTCCTGTAATAGATTGTTTTTAATCGTGTTTCGTATGGATAATGTAAAGCAACACACATGTATATTTTACATTTCTGGTCATCAAATGGATACGTATAAGCGTTCACTTGGCAATAGGTTTCTATGTACTTAAGAGACCACAACTCCACTGTTCCTTTATAGTGAACGTATACTTCGCGATTGATATTCGAATCATCTTGCTCATTCACTGAATTACACATCATCAGAGATG
>NW_026432628.1:0-530 GCF_001194135.2 Octopus bimaculoides
ATTAGTATAACGCTCGGGAATTGAAAAAGTCTTTAACGTTTCGAGCCTATTGACTTTTACTATCCTATCTACTAATAGTTAACATTGGATTATTTGTTTATTCTTTTTTTATATACATTTATAATATATATTTTTGCCTACTTTGTTGTTTATGTTATCGGTTTTCCATTAACCAACCATAACAAAGTCATGACCTTTCGAAACAATAGATGATCAATTAGATTACGGGACTGACCATAACCCACTCCGCACTTCCCGCAGGATTTCAGCCACTCGATAAACAAAAAGTAACGGAAAATAATAAAGTGCCTTGATTAATACCCGGAAATTTATTACTTTTGGTACTAATATCACAGGTATTAATATAAACTCTAAGTCACTTATTGTGGACCTTTATCTCAAGCCCTCAGTAAAATACATATCGCATGTTTATATGTATAAATATGTATGTTTGTGTGTAATTATTATAATTATAAAAAAAAAAATACGAACTACTACAGTAATCCTCCCTTCTCAACACATGAAATATG
>NW_026432629.1:0-216 GCF_001194135.2 Octopus bimaculoides
CAGCAGAATTTGAACTCAGAATGTAAAGACAGACGAAGTAATGCTAAGCATTTATTATTGAATAAACACAATATACAAGCTAAGAACAGGATGATAGCTTGTTATACCATGTGGGTACAGCCTGAGGATTGTGCTAAGGCACCAGATGTGTTCAAAAATGCTGTCTGAGTTGCTTTCATCACATGAAACTAATAGCAATTCATAAAAACATGTATT
>NW_026432630.1:0-1369 GCF_001194135.2 Octopus bimaculoides
TTTATTAGAATTGAAATTATCAGCAATATCTGAATTTAGTAAAAAAAAAATAAAAAGTGGATAAAATATTGAATATAGCAAATTTGCTTTAGGGTGTACATATTTTTGTATTGTTTCAAAATTAATATTTCGTTCATATCTTTGAAAAAGTTTATTGTTTTGTGTTCTAAATTTGTTTCATGTTTGCATGTACAATATATTTTGTTCAGAATAAATTTCGTTTGATTTCCTTCGATATTATCAGAGTAATGTCAAGTTTACTGAAAATTTTTAGGGGTGTACATACTTCTGTGAGATACTGTACATACAGATGCCCAGTGGGAGATACTGATATAGTCTTAATCGGTAGTAAGCGACAAAAGTTAACTTAGGGCTGAGAGGCTTGTGCAAGGCCCTTATCAAGTGATAACACAGATGCCCACTGTTGTTTGCTCCTTCTCGAGCCATGCTTGGCTAATAAGAGCAAGTTTCCCCGGTTTCATTGACGTATAGATTCCCCTCCTGGACGGGACGCCGGTCCATCGCAGGTGAGCTGCTAGATGTTGGAAGAAAGAGTGAGAGAAAGTTGTAGCGAAAGAGTCAGCAGAAGTTCGCCGTTACCTTCTGCTGGAGCCGCGTGGAGCTTAGGTGTTTCGCTCATAAAGACACACATTGCTCGGTCTGAGATTCGAAACCAGCGAACCCTCGACCGCGAGCCCGCTGCTCTAACCACTAGGCCATATGCTTCCAGATGCCCACTGCCTTTGTTGAAAATTTATTAAAAAGCGTCCTCATTTTTTTTCAAACCAGAGAGAAAGAATGTAATTTGACCTGTTTGTGTGTTTACTGCATAGATTTACATATATCATATCATACCTTAACACTGTGTAAACTTTTGACAGGTTCTCTGGAGCTCTTTGATATGATGTGAATATAAACGCATTGATTACTGGTTACTCTGGGATTGGTCAGGCTGTGTAGATACTCCTGATGAAGCTACATAGTGGATTGATAATCGATTAAGGGTCCTCAGTATTTTTTCCAGTTTACGGATAAATAGAAAAATTTGACATGTCTGTATCATGACTAATACCAACAGACATATGTGTGCGTGTGTGTCCAGAGTTACCTCTCTTCTGTATTCGCCATTGATAACGACTAAAGAACTAGAAACATGTCTGGGAACCCGACAGGTGGCAGCATTGGACAGATATACCGCTTTTACAGCATTTTACTACAAGGGAGAATCCTTTCTCCATGGTAACTGCAGTGAATTTGCATTTCGTAAATGAATTATGTCACAAACATATTTTAACTAAACTAAAGTTCGCATATGCATGCATACATACATACATACATACATACATATATATATAGATATATATAAATA
>NW_026432631.1:0-229 GCF_001194135.2 Octopus bimaculoides
TGTCTGTATGTATGTATGTATGCATGCAGGCATGTATGTATGTATGTATGCAAGTCGATTTCATCGACCCCCAGTGCTCAACTGATACTTTTATTTTATCGATCTCGAAAGGACGAAATGCAAAGTCGGCCTAGGTGCAATTTGAACTTGGAACGTAAAGACGGACGAAATGTCGCTAAGCATTTTGTCTGGAGCGGTCACGCTTCCGCCAGCTTCCGCCAGCTTCCGC
>NW_026432632.1:0-257 GCF_001194135.2 Octopus bimaculoides
ATATATATAATATTTTTTTTTTATAATTATTTTTTCATACTTTTTATACTTTTTATATTCTTTTCTCTTTTCTGTGTATATTTTCTTGTATGTAGACTTGTAGGAAAAAATCTCTTGCTATTTAAGCAATCAGTAAAATATACATTTTTCAGTTTGAAAATGGCTACAATTCACTATAAACATTAGTATTGAGATTAAAATAAGAATTATCCCCCCCAAAAAGCCTTCTCTAGTCCTCTAGTCATTCTTTCAAATAT
>NW_026432633.1:0-796 GCF_001194135.2 Octopus bimaculoides
CAGAAATGAAACTGATTGATAACATACATACATACATACATACATACGTATATACACATACATGTGTCTAGAGCGAGAACCAAGTACTGCAAGAGCATGGGATACAAGGGCCCACGCATATTTAATGCCTTGCCGAAGCATCTGACAAATCTACATGGCGTAGGATTAGATGTTTTCAAAAAACAATTCGACCTCCAGCTCTCCAAGTTCCCAGATGGACCTACATCAGGGCAAGAAACTCAAACGAGAGCAGTAATACGAACTAAGTTTATTTCAGGACAGTCCATTGTGAATTGTTTTAGCAACAACATCATGCCGCATAGGGAAGTAGTACCGTGAGGACATTTTAGGACAACTGCTAATCACATGCGTGATGTCTTCCACAAAAACATGACATTGCCTACACATGCGGTTACACCTTGGGGTTGCAAGAGCGTCACTGTCTCCCTTGTTCACCAGGTACTTTGTGGCAATCTCTTGTTTCTGGATTGCGAACGCATAACCTTCAAAGTGTGATGTGATGTAGTGGTCTTGTGTCCAAGAGAGGCTGCGCTTCGTGTCAATTCTACTGTCCTCTTCAAGCTTCCAGGCAACATACCCATGCATGGTCTTTTTTTTTTTTTTGTATGTTGAGTGCTTTCCATCCAGGTCTTCTCTGAGGTAAGCGAACCCAGCTGTTTTGGGGCTGTATAGGAGATCATCAGGAAGAGAGTGTTTGTATGTATGCATATCTCTTCTATTTTTTAATTATTATTAATCTTTCACTGAGGAAGGAGCCGGTTTTCAACAAAGATTC
>NW_026432633.1:1300-1841 GCF_001194135.2 Octopus bimaculoides
TTTGTCTCTGTATTGTTCCTCCTCGTCCTTCACCCTTGTGGCAAATAAATGAAATCATCATCTTCATCATCATCATCTTCATCATCATCATCATCACCATCGTCATCACAGTCGTCGTCCTCCTCCTCCTCCTCCTCCTCCTCATTATTATTATTATTGCTATTATTATTATTATTATTATTATTATTATTATTATTAGCTAGTAAGCCGTATGGTATAGGCCTGATAGTTTGCCGGTTAAAGCACGTTCACTGGTTCAGAGTATGTATGCGCATGTATGGATGCATGTATGTATATATATATGTGTATATATATGCCTTAATTTGTTATTAATTCTGTGAGACGACAGAAAGACCATAGCAATTTGTCTTTCTCTAAACTATTTTGTTTTCTCAGCCTCAGCTGGAGTTCTGCAGTGTAATATGTATTCTCCTTTGGAGAGATGTGTGTCTACGTACGTGTGTACGTAGGTGTATATATGTATATAGATATCTTTGTAGATATTTGTATGTATACATGTACGTATATATATATATATATA
>NW_026432634.1:0-123 GCF_001194135.2 Octopus bimaculoides
AATGCATGGGAATCATCTTAAACGTAAGACATTATGACCGAGTATGAAAATAGATGGATAAGGTTATGAAGTGAGGCGTAGATGTATATGTATGTGTATGTGTATGTGTCTATTTCTATTTAT
>NW_026432634.1:237-362 GCF_001194135.2 Octopus bimaculoides
GTGCATATGTGTAAATGTGGACGTATGTGTGTATATGTGTGTGTATATATTTATATATATACACATATATATATGTATATATATGTGTATATGTATGTATGTGTGTGTGTGTGTGTGTGTGTGTG
>NW_026432635.1:0-295 GCF_001194135.2 Octopus bimaculoides
CATAAACATACGTTCACATGTACATACACATGTACACACACACAGACACGCCTACACACTTACCTAATTACTCACGTACATACATACTTATATACATACACATGCGTATAGGCATGCACACGTGCATATGCATGTACACAAATGAATACGCACATACATGTACACATACATGCATACATACATACACACATGCATACATACATAGATACGTACATACACGCACACACGCACACATACATACATACGTACATATATATCATGAACTAACAGTTACTTTCTCAGATGCAGCACGGAA
>NW_026432636.1:0-272 GCF_001194135.2 Octopus bimaculoides
ATATATGCATAAATACTCTCACACAAGTATACACACACAGATATGTCTGTCTATCTCTCTATCCATCTATCTATCTATCCGTCCGTCTTTGTCTGCCTATCTATCAATCAGTTCATACATACATCCACACACATATATATATATACACATATGCATACATGGATTTATGCATTCATGGGCATATGCATACATACATCCATACATACATCTATACATATATATATACATATACACGTGCATATATTTGTGCGTATATATATATATATATATAT
>NW_026432637.1:0-478 GCF_001194135.2 Octopus bimaculoides
CGACAACTTTGAAACTGAGAGATACACGTGGATTTTATTGATTGAAAAAAACAAGGGAGAAAATATTCTATGTTGGGGTTGGGGCAGGATAGGAAAATGTGGATTTAACCTTTGACGAGAAATTTGGTAATTTAATGAAACAAATCTAATCTGGCAAAAACGAAATATATTTTAATTAAAATGTATACATAGGCTCTTGCTAAGCTTTCTTACCAGAACGGCCTGCCACCTATGTTGTGTCTTTCATGAGGATGTAAACACGAACACATATCTGCAGTGAGACTGAAACCAGAACCATGTGGTTGGGAAGCAAACTTCTCTATCACATAACCACACCTGTCAATGCTTCAAGAAAACCTTAGTGTATTTTTATTGCTTCAATCATTTGGCTTGTATTCCGTACTTTAGCCTATACCAAGGTCGATGCACCACATCATACAACACCGGGTACTGGAGTGGAACTAGCAATGGGCCTGCA
>NW_026432638.1:0-125 GCF_001194135.2 Octopus bimaculoides
CTCTTAAATGGGCCAGACATGCCACACTAGCATCGGCCATGACTGCGATCGCAATTTCGTTGCCAGGTCTTCTGAATCACAGCATATTTCCAAAAGTCTCGGTCTCCTGTCATTGCCTCTGTGAG
>NW_026432638.1:135-249 GCF_001194135.2 Octopus bimaculoides
TCACAGCATATTTCCAAAAGTCTCGGTCTCCTGTCATTGCCTCTGTGAGGCCCCATGTTCAAAGGCAATGCTTCACCATCTCATCTTATGTCTTCCTGGGTATACCTCTTCCAC
>NW_026432639.1:0-321 GCF_001194135.2 Octopus bimaculoides
AAAAAAAGAGTGGTTCAGCTAATCCATTTGATGATAAACCAAACCGCACTTCTTGTAAATTAATGCGATGTTTCTCGGGTCCGTAGTGAGTACAATTGGGACAGTTAAGTGAGTTATTTAATTTAAATATGGTCTCGTCACACCAAAGATTCTGTGTTGGAAGTGTGCATCTTCTACACATCTTGCCAAATACCACTCTCAGAATTCTAATTTTCCGTTTGCATCAACTTTACTGAGAGCATAGACTATTTGGAATATAACTTTTCCAATAATAGCTCTTCAAAAAGCGATGGACGCTTGGTTTTGAAGTTCCGCTTTCCC
>NW_026432640.1:0-398 GCF_001194135.2 Octopus bimaculoides
GATCTTGGAACTTTAGTTGGTGGTGTGTGTTTTACAAAAGAAAGAGATATAATGGTCACAGTTCCTAATAGACGAGAAATATTTCAACTGAAGAAGCAAGATTTAGTAAAATACAAAGTCTGGCAAAGCCGAGAGCCTTACGGTGTAATATGTAGAATAGTGGGAAACATTTACTGGTGTGTACATATTAACTTGACTGAATACCATTGCATAAAGATTGATGGTGACCAGCTGAATGTTCTTGAATCTATGTCGTTATTAAAAGTTGATTCTCGCCTTCATTTCCCTTCCATTACGTCTCAAACGAACAAAGAAATATTCAGCAATGAATTAATTAAATTGAAACACAATGCAGAAGATGGAGGAGAAAGAAGTAAATCAGGTAAAATAGTTGGTAA
>NW_026432641.1:0-186 GCF_001194135.2 Octopus bimaculoides
ATGACAACTATAAGGTTTCTCTCCTGTATGAGTACGTTTGTGTTTAGTTATATCACTGTTTTGTGAGAATGATTTACCACAGATATCACAGTGATTCGGTTTCTCTCCTGTATGAATATATCTGTGAATGGTTAAGTGATTAGTTTGGGAGAACGATTTACCACATGTGTCACAACTATATGGTTT
>NW_026432641.1:196-389 GCF_001194135.2 Octopus bimaculoides
AATATATCTGTGAATGGTTAAGTGATTAGTTTGGGAGAACGATTTACCACATGTGTCACAACTATATGGTTTCTCTCCAGTATGAGTGCGTTTGTGAATGTTTAAATGACCTCTTTGAGAAAATGACTTGTCACAGACATCACAATGATATGGTTTCTCTCCTGTGTGAATGCGTTTGTGATTGATTAAGTGA
>NW_026432642.1:0-497 GCF_001194135.2 Octopus bimaculoides
CTTAGAATAACACTCACGCAAATATTAAAAACGATATATTCAAAACAGTCCCCTCAAGAATTTATTCAGAACGATTTCAATCACTACTATTCTTCTTCTTCTTCTTCTTCTTCTTCTTCTTCTTCTTCTTCTTCTTCTTCTTCTTCTTCTTCTTCTTCTTCTCCTCCTCCTCCTCCTCCTCCCCTTCTTCTTCTTCTTCTTCTTCTTCTTCTTCTTCTTCTTCTTCTTCTTCTTCTTCTTCTTCTTCTTCTTCTTCTTCTTCTTCTTTTCCGCGGGCTCCTTTCTCTACTACAACCGCTGCTTAAACAATCAAAGACATGAATTCATATCAAACTAGCTGCTGCTAACTACCTAGAACCCACAAGTGTAACAAAAGAGAGACAGAGACAGGCAGAAAAAAGGAAATTGTCCCTTGCATTTGAAAAAGTATGGAAATATATTTTTTAAAAAACATTCCATTTAATTTTCCCACAATTTAATTGTTGAAAAGTCGCAAT
>NW_026432643.1:0-369 GCF_001194135.2 Octopus bimaculoides
ACTGAACCCGGAACCATGTGGTTGGTAAGCAAGCTACTTACCACACTGCCGCTCCTGCGCCTATAACAATAAGGTCTCACCGAGATACGAACTCGGATTGCTGGATTCAAAGTCCAGAGTGGTCACCATTACACCAGATATATAAATGTATGTTTGTCCCCCCATCACTGCTTGACAATTGGTGCTGGTGATTTTACGTCTCTGTAACTTGGTGGTTTGGCAAAAGAGACTGATAGGATAGTACTAGGCTTAAAAACTAAGTCTTGGGGTTGATTTGTTTGACTAAAAAGCCTTCAAGGCAGTGCTCCAGCATAACCAAAGTCAAATCACTGAAACAAGTAAAAGAATAAAAGAGTATATATATATATA
>NW_026432644.1:0-578 GCF_001194135.2 Octopus bimaculoides
ACACACACACACACACATTCATACATACATACACCCACACATACATACCATGATTATAATGAAAACAATTTTCTGGAATGTGTAGCCATAAATGCTTGAAATCAAATGTATATCCAAAACTACAAATTAACAAATTACTGAAATAGTAATGGCATGAAGTGTGTGTGTGTGTGTGTATGTGTGTGTGTGTGTGGAGTTATAAAGAGAGTATTATTTTGAAATATCTAAAATATTAACATTGTTCTAGTTACAAGATTAATATTTTTTTTTAACTGTTTTTCAAAATCATACTGGCATACAAAGAGGGAAAAAAAAATAATTAAACTTATGATGATTGAGAAAAGAAAATTGTAATAAATAATGTTGGGAAAAGAGGAAGAAAAATAATAAAAAGTAAATTAAGAGCAAATTTAAAATTTGTAATGGAAAGTAGAGGGGGGAAAAATTAAATTTAAAAAAATTTTAATTTAAAAATAAATTAATAAAAATAGTAAAAGCAAATTTGAAATTAATTCATATACAATTGAAAAGTATTGCAGTTAGCAGCTACTGGGAAATCTCTTACTTCATGTGCATGT
>NW_026432645.1:0-1104 GCF_001194135.2 Octopus bimaculoides
CTCTGCGATATTATTGCAGTAAAGGCTTTGTAGATCGTAGGGAGAAAGGTCTATAGTTTTGTGGTTTCTCCGTTTCCGTGGGAATTAAGATAGTTTTCCCTTTCGTGAGCCACTCAGGCATTGCCTCTGGCTCTGCTAGTATGTTGTTAAAGTTTTCTGCCAGCTTTTTATGCATTCCTGGCAGGTGTTTTAACCAGAAGTTGGGGATCTTGTCGTGCCCAGGTGCCTTCCAGTTGCTTAGTCTTTGCAGTGTCTGGGTGACCTCTTCAGTTGTTATAGGGGTCCAGATATTATTATTATTATTATTATTATTATTATTATTATTATTATTATTATTATTATTATTATTATGATCATTATTATTCCTCTCTTTTTCTAATTTCAGTCGTGAGACTGTCACAATGCTGCAACATCGATTCCAAAGACTTTTATTCTGATAGCATCGATACAAGTATTTTGTTTTGTCTTTAGTCTATTTCCATATATGAACAAGAGACGAAGGTGACCAGGCATAAAGGAAAGTAACAGAGATAGAATTAAATAATCCATATTATTTGGATTTTTTAATGCACGTTCCCACAAAAGTTAACATATATATGTTTGTTTGTGAGTATGAATTTAAGTATATATTAATGTTTCGCCCAGACATCTTAAAGGTCTTTGATGTCCTGGGGCCATGGAATAAGACACGTTACATAGATTTTGTACACTGGGAACAAACTTGAAGCAAATGGTTGCGAAGCACAGATCGACAAGTCGTAACTATATTTAGACCCATTAACTGAGTCATTCGAAACCACGAAGCCTCTAAAACAGCCAACTACTAGAAAATAATGACGTGCTAAACAATCGAACCATGCGAAACAGTGCTTATTGAACGAGGTACCTTTCGAAAAGTCACTTGATGGGCTACATCTGCACTGAAAAATGTACCATAACCAGTTGTATGGTATCTCACCGGCAAGGGATCGATGCAAGATGGGTCAAAACAATGGTTGTAATTAATAAAGAATCTCGTGACATCTTTCATTTGTTTCATATATATATATAAAAATTATAAATGAAACATTCAAACACTGAGATTTGAAGTTAGATGTCACTACT
>NW_026432646.1:0-215 GCF_001194135.2 Octopus bimaculoides
GGTGAGATCCAGGCCATGATTGAGAACGATCCCGCCAAGTCAATCAGGTCCATCGCCAGGGAGATGGGAGCGTCTGAGTTTCTTATAAGATATATAGGGAGAATTCACGAAAAAAGAAAAACAGACGAAGACAGGTGGTATAATCAACAAATGGATGTATTAGTCTAACGCTCGGGAATAGAGAAAATCTTTGACGTTTCGAGCCTACGCTCTTC
>NW_026432647.1:0-759 GCF_001194135.2 Octopus bimaculoides
CAAGTTGGAAGAAGAATACATAAAAATCCATCTTGACATAGCCAAGGCTAGCGGGCTAGCCTTGGCTATATATATATATGCGCAGGAGTGGCTGTGTGGTAAGTAGCTTATGTCGATTCCTCCGTGGTACTGTTTTGCATTTATAATAAAATAAAGATATACAAATTATAAGAAATAATAAAAAAAAATATACAGTACTGTTTCTGCTTCGCGGTTTTTGATCTATCGTATGGGGTTTTGGAACGTAATACCTACGATAGTCGAAGGATTACTGTATATGCGTCAAAATACGCACGTAAAACAAAACATACAAATCTGCACGTATACATACATACATATATACATACATACGCACAAAATCTGTTGATGTTGCTGAAATTCCAATGAAGGAGGCTAGAATCTAAGTTAGAAACCAACACTTTCTCTATTGGCAAGAAATCTTGAAATAAAACTGAAGAATGATATGCATACATACATACATGCATGCATACATACATACATACATACATACATACATACATACATACATATATACATGTATGTGTTTGTGCGAACATATGTATATATATTTATATACTTACAAACATTCATACATACGTACACGTATATATATATATATATACACACATATATATACACGCAAAAACACACATACATGTGTGTATATTTGTACATGTAATTTTGTTTGTGTTTGCATGAAATTTAAATGAATATGTAGATCTATCTATCTATCTATCTATCTATCTATCTATCTATCTA
>NW_026432648.1:0-207 GCF_001194135.2 Octopus bimaculoides
GCATGGAAAGCAGACGTTAAACGATGATGATGATGATGATAATGATGATGGTCCCCTTCTGGCTAACCCTGAAGTTACGAGGAATGTAAACAAAACAACACCAGTCGTGAAGCAGTGGTGAGGGACAAACACACATACATACGTATGTACGTACATTCATACATACATGCATACATACATACACACATACATACATACACACATACA
>NW_026432649.1:0-256 GCF_001194135.2 Octopus bimaculoides
GACAGGGCACAGAAAGTGTTTCAATAGCCAGCTGGAGGAGATGTTCTCCTCGGGTTAAAAGCAACAGTAGCATTCCCCCTTCGAGTCTAGCCACATTTAAGTAGCAAATATATATATATAGTTATGGTATATTCTGTCAAAAACGTTGTAGTCTACAGTATAAAGCTCGTCCACCTTCATATTTACACTGTGATATCCAGTAGTAGTATTATGAGTACTTCCAAATTTGCGTTTGGGCATCTGTCGAGTATGAATG
>NW_026432650.1:0-208 GCF_001194135.2 Octopus bimaculoides
AAGTTTAGGCACCAGAATTTAGTATAGTATTATCCAAACAATTCCAAAATAAGGTGATCAAATATCAAAATAAGCAACAAGGATATCCAAAGTTACTGCAGTACGATTGTTTCATACGACTCCATTTAATTAAGCAATGTGAGCATTACATTAAATGCAAAATGCAGAACAATCTTCAGCTGCACAAAGATACAGAAAATTTACTGAA
>NW_026432651.1:0-422 GCF_001194135.2 Octopus bimaculoides
CACACACCCATATATATATATATATATATATTGATGTTATGTAAGTTATATATCAATGAATGGCTGATTAGGTTTGTTTCATATTTATCTCCCTTGGCTCTGTGCCAGAGTCTAATAAAAATAATATATTAGAAAAATAGAAAAAAACAAAAACAAACAAACAAAAAAAAACTCTTCAAGTGTAAAGGAATGAGAAATTATAATTACGAAGGTTGAAGATTGGTATGGAATAACTATCGTATATTATAGATGGCGTTGATATCGCTCGGTTCATACAAACGAATAAAAATTGCATACAATGATAACAGAAGTAGGAAGGCAGATGCCATGATGATGATGATAATGATGGTGATGGTGATGTTGGTGGTTGTGTTTGCGGTAATGATCAGTCATCGATAGTACGAAGAAAAATAACAATATGA
>NW_026432652.1:0-428 GCF_001194135.2 Octopus bimaculoides
ATACTTAATTCTGGTGCCTAAACCTAAGTACCATATTCACCTTGAATCTATCTATCTATATATATATATATAGTTATACATTTATACAAACATACATATAATATGTTATATGGCCACATATATGGTTGTATCTGTGTTTATAAATGCTTTTGTCATTAAACTGTTACTTTTCTATAAATGTATATATTTATGTATATCCATGCATACAGACACGCTTACATATTACATATTTACACATTTGAATATACATATGCACATATGAACATTTACATATGTCTGCAAATATGTATGTATATCTATTTATCTATCTATCTATCTATCTATCTATCTATTATAAAAAAATATATATATACACACACATACATATACATATGTACATACAAAGATGCAAACAGATACATTTACAGATACGTACATATATGTATATC
>NW_026432653.1:0-258 GCF_001194135.2 Octopus bimaculoides
ATGTGAAGAGAAAAATATAGAGCTCAGGATTGTGCAATCAGCCAGTCACTACTACAGAGGAAGATTCTGCAGTGATATTCCAGCGTTTTGTTGGATTAATACTGCAACATGGAAACAAGAATATGAAAAGAACAAAGAGATAGAAAATGGTGGACAAAAATCCTCGAAAATGAAACAAAAACCGTTGAATAACATAAACTTCAGTAAAAAGCGAATAAATACCAAAAAACGATGGTTTATGAGATTTTTCTGCAGCTA
>NW_026432654.1:0-339 GCF_001194135.2 Octopus bimaculoides
TATATATATTTATATATCTGTATGTATATGTGTGTGTGTGTGTGAATATATATATGTATTAACGTATCTAAATATATAGTTATGTGTACATATAGGTATGTGTACATATACGTACATACATGACTGCGTGAATCTGTGCATGCGTACTTATTTACACACACGCAAACACATACGCACGCATAGACATGTATGAATATATCTACGCATGTATATCTGCAGTATATATAATCTACATATATGTGTGTATGCATATGTAGATTTCAGAGAGAGACAGGAAGAGAGAGAGAGTGAGAGAGAGGGAGAGAGAGAGAGAAAGAGAGAAAGAGAGAGAGAGAGAGA
>NW_026432655.1:0-621 GCF_001194135.2 Octopus bimaculoides
ATATATATATAATGGATCTAAGCTTGTTGAATTAAATTTACATGTGTGGTACGTCTGTTTGTGTGTGTGTGTGTGACTTTATATATATATATATGCATGTATTGTATGGTTATGAATGTATGTAGACACGCAAACATGTATGGCGTCACGACTGATTACATTGGACAAAGAATTAAAAAGCTGGAACTCAACTCTATTGAAATTTAGCGTTTTCACTTGACTGCGCCATCTACTGAGAGATTTGGCAGTTGACAGCATTTTCCTGATCTTCAATTTATCCAATAATGTTATACTGAATTACGTGCATACACACACACATCAATATATACACACACCTGATGTTGGAATGCAATATACATATGCTTCGGAATAGAATGTTAGTCGAATAACAAGCGTCAGAAGCACCGAGGAAGTTATGAGGTGATGCACAAGCACTCGGCTTTGAGTGCACTGTAAGATACAGCATAAACAACTGTAAGCTAATGAAGTTGTATAATTTCCTGTTCTCTTGTCATTTATTTAATTTCATATACACATACCAATATATAATTATATTTGTAAGAGTATGAGCGTGTGTGCGTGTATGTATGTGTATGTGTGTGTGTGTGTGTGTGTGTGTGT
>NW_026432656.1:0-386 GCF_001194135.2 Octopus bimaculoides
ATATATATACATATATATATATATATATACATATATATCATCATCATCATTTTTTAACGATATATATACATATATATATATATATATACATATATATATATACATATAAATATACATACATACATACATATACATAAATATACATATACACATATATATATATATACACACATATATATACACATATATATACATGGCTGCATGACTTCCTGAATGGTAGAAGTCAGACAGTTGCAGCCAATGGAGAACTATCTAATGAAACACAAATATTGAGCGGTGTTCCACAAGGAAGTGTCCTGGGGCCACTACTGTTCATAGTCGCCCTTCTAGACATGCTCACGGTCACTCGGAGAGCCACTGTCACTAGCTACGCTGATGACACAAAA
>NW_026432657.1:0-326 GCF_001194135.2 Octopus bimaculoides
CACACACACACACACACACACACACACACACACACACAAACACAAATACAGACACAAACACATGTGCAGATAAGGATACACACCATAGAAAGACAGAATGGACTAAACAGAAGAGGCATGTGGGATAGAGAGTCACTGAAGGGGTCAGAAATATGTGATGAGAAATTTCCCAACAATGGACATAAAATAATAACAATAATAAACAAGTGAAGAATGAATATATAGTGAGTATGTTTGTTTGGCAAGAAAAAATTTGACCCACCAAAATATAACAATATAACAATAGGCGCAGGAGTGGCTGTGTGGTAAGTAGCTTGCTTACCAAC
>NW_026432658.1:0-233 GCF_001194135.2 Octopus bimaculoides
TATATATATATATATATACACACATATATGCACACACACACACACACACAAATATATATATATATAGATATGTACATATATACATAAATGCTTATATACATATACACACATGTATAAGATTTCATCAATAAAACATGATGCCTACAAATTACCTATATCTATGCCGCAACCTGTCTACGTATATATTTGCGTATATATTCATACACACACACATACGTACGTATTCATATATA
>NW_026432659.1:0-222 GCF_001194135.2 Octopus bimaculoides
TTGTTTCAGTCATTTGACTGCAGCCATGCTGGAGCACGGCCTTTAGTCGAACACATCGACCCAGGACTTGTTCTTTGCAAGCCTAGTACTTGTTCTATCGGTCTCTTTTGCCAAACTGCTAGTTGACGGGGACGTAAACAAACCAACAACAATTGTCAAGCGATGGTGGGGAGACAAACACACACACACACATACATATATATATATATATATATATATATA
>NW_026432660.1:0-202 GCF_001194135.2 Octopus bimaculoides
CATAGATATATATATACATATGTATATGCATATATATGTATCTATATATATATATATTATATGAAATATATATACACACACACGTACATAGAGAAAGAAATAGATATACATATACATACGGGCATACTCATATGTGTGTGTCTGTGTGCATACATATGTATGTATGCATGTACATACATATATATGTAAGCACTCACATACA
>NW_026432661.1:0-297 GCF_001194135.2 Octopus bimaculoides
ATTCTGCGGTACACGTGTTTCAAGCTTTATATCAGTGTATAATTTACAATGTATAATTTACAATATATAATTTATAATTTACAATATAAAGCTATATATATATATACACACATATATATATATACATACATACATATATACATATATATACATACATATATATATACATATATATTTACATACATATACACATATATGGATACATATAAACATATATACATACATATATACATATATATATAAATAGATATATGTATGTATATATATGTGTGTGTGTATGTATATATATATATATAT
>NW_026432662.1:0-501 GCF_001194135.2 Octopus bimaculoides
TTAGAGGTTGTGAATCCAACCAACTAAGGGATAATATCTATCCAATATGTAAAAAGCACAATTCGAGCGTCGTTGGGGTCAGTGCCGGCTGACTGGTCCCGTGTCGGTGGTTTGAAAAAGTACCATTCAAGCGTGGTCGATGCCATTGCCACCTGACTGGCACATAAAAAGCACTCACCACACTCTCGGAGTGGTTGGTGTTATGAAGGGCATCCAGCTGTAGAAACTTTACCAGATTGAATTGGAGCCTGGTGCAGCCTTCTGGCTTGCCAGCCCTCAGTCAAACCGTCCAACGCATGCCAGCATGGAAAGCAGACTTTAAACAATGATGATGATGATGATGGTGATACATAAGAAAAAACAGATGACAAAGGAATAAATGATTAACTTGACAATTCATTAGCTTGCAGCTGTTTCCACTCTATTTATATACATGTGTATATATAAAAATAATAAATAAATGCGCCCTTTTAAAGCCTAACCAGGCTCATGGGCACGGTT
>NW_026432664.1:0-325 GCF_001194135.2 Octopus bimaculoides
GAATAAAAAAGAAGTAGAAGTGAATACTTCTACATCTTTTTTAATTCACCTTACTTTAATTAAATATTTTATTTAATTTATATAATGTATGAAACACACACACTCAGACTCACACACAAACACACACAGACACGCGAGGACACACACAGACACGCGAGCACACACACTGAAAATTCTGTACGAGGGGTCAGATCCATTTTTAAGCACATTTGCATGGTAGTTTCTTGTACTAAGCTCTGATCTTGCGCTTCTGGTAGGTAAGCTCTGATCTTGCGCGTATTATTATTATTATTATTCAGTAGTTTTATTTTTATAACGTGCTTTC
>NW_026432665.1:0-579 GCF_001194135.2 Octopus bimaculoides
ATATATATATATATATATATATATGTATGTATGTGTGTGTCTATATAAAACATATATATATGTATGTATATATATATATTGTGTTCGTGAGTATATGTGTGCTGTGTGTGCATGAGTGTGTGTGTGCCTCTGTCTAAATTATGCTGTAACAAACTGTTTAACCAATCAAATCACTTGCTATCCTTCTTGACTGGATTACAACATCGCTGAAGGAACAAGAAAGAGAGAGGTAGTAAAAGAAAGAGATAAAAGAAAGAGAAAATAGAGGGGGATTAAAGAAACATGTATGTGTATGTGTGTGTGTAACAGAGAGAGGGAGAGAGTAAGAGAGAGAAAGTGAAAGTGTGTGTCAATAGAAATCAACGACAATTACAAGGATAACTCACACATAAACCAGAAAAATTAAGACAAACAATGAATCTCTTTCAGACTGAGGAATAATAAGCGTTTGTGTTTATTTATATATAAACGCAAGACGATTAAGTATAGCTTGCTCGGATATTCACGGCTGGAATGCTTCAGATCATAATAGGTCTGTCTGCACAATGAGGGCTATTTATACTATGACGTGTATATATA
>NW_026432666.1:0-236 GCF_001194135.2 Octopus bimaculoides
TACATGTCATACGGGAGAGTTCCAATCAGGGGTGGATAACACCTTATAGGTTGTTGTGGTTGTCGTGCCAACCATCTACCCATCCGTCTCTGCTCACTGTTCTTGGGTAGAGTCCTCAAACACCTCTTCTATAGAGTCCTATCAGAAGCAACTCTCAGTACACTTTCCTGCTGGATTCCCAGGCATGACCATTTCGAGCGTGGCCGTTTTCGTGCGGGTGACACGTAAAAGCACCC
>NW_026432667.1:0-376 GCF_001194135.2 Octopus bimaculoides
GTACATGCATGATTCGCTAGGCCTCTTCAGAGATTCACAAAATTCAATACTAATATAAAATGAAAAATAAAAAATAAAAATAAAAATAGAAATAAAAATAAGAATAAAATAAAAATAAAAATATAAATAAATGAAAAATGAAAATATAAGAATATAAGGCACACAAAAAGCCTACAAACAGTATATAAGACCATATAAATAGTTTTAGACAATTCAATACACATGTCTGTGCCTGTGTACATAACCATACGTAGATATCTATGGATACAAAAGCATATATAGATGAGTATATATGTGTGTCCAGTTGTACGTCTACAGTCATTGCCACCACATGTGAGGGGGAAATTTGCATACATATATATATATATATATATAT
>NW_026432668.1:0-733 GCF_001194135.2 Octopus bimaculoides
TTGCTAAGATTGTTAACAGATACTATATTCTTTTGCCAAATTTTTGGTATTAAAAAATATATATATAAACATACACTATATATATATTATAAACTTCCTCTCTCCAAATGAATCATTGATTATTCACCAAACTTGAACAATTTATAGAAGCATGAAAACAGTGAAAACTACTTCTTACATTATTGGTTACGATAATAATAATAATAATAATAATAATAATGACAACAACAACAACTAATAAACATAATAATAATAATAAAAACTCTGAAAGACGAGAAAAGGTTGTATTGTTTCTGTCACATTGGTAATATTTGGTGTGTAGAAAATGGTTGGAATTGGTTTTTAACTTCTCCTTAAAGTAATCATGTACAATTTATCATCTGTAGCACTGTCGGACAAAGAGGAAGCGATGACTATACGTATATATTAAACTTTGTTGTTCTTTACTGAATAGCAACAACACAAAGCTGAGTTATGCTTCAATAAAAGTTTTGCTATTGCAATAAAGATACACATTATTATTGTTTTTATATATTTTTCAATAATGTAAATTTTTTTTTTTTTGTCTTTTATTGAAAATCCGCTGATTTCCTTGTATTTTCTACATTGTGCTGCGGCTGGTAAAGGGTGAGTGGGTGAGGGTGCTTCTCTTTACTGATGCCAGGGATGGTAAAGTTTTCTTGGTAAAGTCACGTAAATTTTAGTGGTTCTGTCCATTTTCTTCTTCTTCATC
>NW_026432669.1:0-614 GCF_001194135.2 Octopus bimaculoides
TATTATTATTATTATTATTATTGAGTGAGAGTGCAGCACATGCCATCAAAATGAGGCTAGGGTATAAATATATGAAGATAAATATACTTATCATGATTACCCGTCTGCTAAGGGTACACCAGGCACATGCATCACAACCATATGTGCACAACATGGTGATCTTATATCAAGATAAACAACACATGACCTTGTAGGTAGAGCTCAGTTAGAGTTTTCTTCAGGTTGAGTAGCCCATCCTGCTCAAAAGATCCCTGAATAAGGTTTGTTTAAGGATGTTGAACAAAATACCCATGTTTCCAGGGATGAATTATTCAAACTCTAAAGAATCCTGCTCAACATATGGCTATGATGCTCCTCTCCCACTACTTCTGCTCATGGTCAGAGATGCACATATCGTCAGCCACCAAGGGACATGCTCAGCTGGTTAAGGTAAAAGAAACTGACAAGCAATTCTGTGGTATTAAGCAGAATATTTGCTGTAGCCCATCTTTTATACCAAAACAATGTACATGATAACACTTCCAAAAGCCATAAGGGCCACTGCCAGAAACTGCATCAGGGCATTTATTATTATTTATTATTATTATTATTTATTATTATTATTATTTATTATT
>NW_026432670.1:0-468 GCF_001194135.2 Octopus bimaculoides
TATATATATAAACACCTGCATACATATACGTGCTATATAAATAGAGATGTCTGGGTTGTGGGTACATGTGTATTAAGATGCATACCCGAGTGGAAGCTAAGAGTTTCAAAATATGATTCTAAAATCTTGAGCAACAAATTAGTTTTACTATAAGCCTGGTACTTGTCTTTTTCGGTGGCCTGAAGCTATAATTGTCATCAAGGAGTGAAAGACTCCTTCTCTTCTTGGAACTGACAGATGTTTATTTCCTTTCCTTCCAGCTATTCACCCCAAAAATAGATAGATCTTCGTTATCTAATTACATCAAAATCGATAAAACGAACGAAAACAAAACCGAATGGAAAAATTTACGCACAGATCATAAAAGAATAAAAATATAAGAATATAACTAAAATAAATAAACGGAAATAAAAAGATAATTAAAATTAAAAACAAAACTGTTCAAAATTGGGGGAAAAAATCACAAAA
>NW_026432671.1:0-903 GCF_001194135.2 Octopus bimaculoides
CAAAAACAGCCACCACATTAAGATATACTGCACGAAGACGACCACCACCATCACAAAACCACCACCACCATCACCACCACCAACAGGAACACGAACGCCACAGACAACAAGAACAACAGCGACAACAACAACAAAATCAACGTTAACAACAACAACAACGTCAGAAAGCCATGAAAATATCTAGCCGAGACGAGATCGATATAAAAACTAACAGAATCACCAAATCGATTAGCTTTAAAACCAGAAGCCTTAATTCTCATAATTATATTTCCGATAATTACATTACTTCTATAGCTACTAGTACTCCATTCTAACTTAATTTACGACTTTTCACTTAAAAAAAAAAGTCCACAAGTATTAGTAATTTTCTTCTTCCATGAATGATTATGGCACTGACGGTGCCAATGGCTGGAACAAAGGCGTCGGTAGTGGTGAAGATTGTGGCGGGGGTGGATTTGTTTGGCAGAGGTGGAACAAAAAGATGGGTGGTAACTAGCGGGAGGAATCTGATCTGTTTCTTTGTGTTACGGTTTTTTTGGGGGGGGGGATATTTTTTTTTTTGTTCCACCCCCACCCCATATCACCTCCTGTACCTCCATTCATTTGTTTGCGTGTGTTTACTAGTGTTTTAAAATGTCTTCTGGATATTTTCAACTTTGCTTTCATTTTTGTTTTGTTTCATTTAATTTTCTGTTTTTTTTTACAATTTTATTTATCTTTTTCTTTCGTTTTGTTTTACAATTTTATTTATCACTTGATATTTTGTTTGTAGTTAGGACACTGATAGTGATAATGATGATGATGATGATGATGAAGATGATAAAATTGGCGGTGGCGGTCACGATATTTCTTATACTTCACTGCACTCTAAACATTGAACTATAATAACAATAATAATAATAA
>NW_026432672.1:0-220 GCF_001194135.2 Octopus bimaculoides
ATGTTATTCTATTAAAGTACCATTTGGCATCTGATCATTGCTTTTCATTTGAAATAGCATTTTGCTTAGAGCTCATCATAACGATAACAGCAGTATCTTTCGGATAAAAGTAAAAAGGTATTAGTAACAGAACAATGTGAAGATTTGCAAAGCAAAAGTAAAAGTCTCTATAAAACATGCAGGTGTATTATGTATGTATGTATGTATGTATGTATGTATG
>NW_026432673.1:0-486 GCF_001194135.2 Octopus bimaculoides
TCGACTAAAGGCGGTGCTCTAGCATGGCCGCGCTCAAATGACTGAAACAAGTAAAAGTGTAAAAGCGTAAAAGAGAATAATAAATTCAACCCTAAATGACAGGAAATTATGAAATAAACATCTGAGTTGTCTATAAATAGCTTACATTCCCGACTTGTGTGTGTGTGTGTGAATATGCATGTGTGTTTGCATATGTCTGTGTGTGTGTGTGTGTGTGTGTGTGTGTGTATGTGTATGTGTGTGTGTGTGTTTTTCGGAATGGTTTATTGGCTTTTTGGAAAACGCCAAAACATTTACTTATGGTAGTTATTCTATATTTAGAAGAGTAAACTTTATTGATTACATTGGTCTGACAGGGACATAAAGTCTCGCCTTTAAAGGCTTGTGCATATTTGTGCTTGTATACGCCCATTTGTCTGTATGTATGTATGCATATAACATACTTATACACACACACACACACACACACACACACACACACACACA
>NW_026432674.1:0-488 GCF_001194135.2 Octopus bimaculoides
ATGTATGTATGTATAGTTGTAAGTGTGTATATAAACTCCATACACTATGAGGTAGATATATGAATACCATCATCAATCCATTTTCCATGTGAATACATATATATGTGTGTGTGTGTGTGTATGTATATGTATATATCAGATGTCTAACTTGGACTATATACGCCACATAATAAGGTTCACATCTACTCAGTGCGTGGGTTATCTCCCCTGAAATTGCTCCGAACCGAGGCAAAACATTCTATCATTTAATTTATTCATAGGTTGTATGGTGTATTACGTAATTCTCATACACACACACACACACACATATTCACACATACACACTGAAATACATGCATATGTGCATATGTTCATGTGGATGTATCTCTTGTTATACATGCATATGCACGCATGTAAAAACATGCATTTATGCATGCATGAATGCACATGTATGCATGCATATACTCATATGCATGTATATAGTCACACATGATTACACACAAATATGC
>NW_026432675.1:0-563 GCF_001194135.2 Octopus bimaculoides
ATTTATAAGTAAAACCATAATATCAATGGCCAAAAACAAAACAAAGAGAAGGGGGGAGAAGGAGAAGAAAAAAGGGGAGGAATAAAGTTAGAAAATCAGGACTAAACTAAGAGAATTAAAGCTAAGGTTTCAGAATTGATAATAAGGTAGAAGAGACTTAGGATTAGCTAGAGAAATGTAAGAATATTATCAGTGGGTTGGGAAAGGTTAAAATGTATTCCGAATTTATACTTTAAAGCTATAACTCAAATAAAGTAGTTAATGGTCAGGGAAACAAAAGTAAATAAAATAATATATATTAGCAAGATTTACTTTTTCAAATATTTAAAGGTGCGAGAGTAACAATGTACACAGAGAACCCTAAGGTCAGATTCATTGTTAATTAGATTAGGATTATCCTTAAGTTTAAAAATTTCATAAATTTCCATAGAGCACAGTCCACAGCCGTATCTACTATTTCTATAGGGATGTGCTCTCCTGACGATTTCCCATTTAAGGTTAAAATCTATACTATCTTCCTTCAATTCCCAAATTTTATTAGATAATGATGTGCTATTGGCCTT
>NW_026432676.1:0-222 GCF_001194135.2 Octopus bimaculoides
GTGGGAAAAGGAAAAAGATAAAAAATGCACGCAACCATATTCTCACAATACATAGACATAAACCTCCTGTGTTGACAACGTCTACATATGCACACATTCACACAAACATGAGTACGTACATGCACATACACACATAAACATATATGTATGTACTTACTCATAAATACATACATATCCACACACACACACACACACATGTATATATATATATATATATATATA
>NW_026432677.1:0-140 GCF_001194135.2 Octopus bimaculoides
AATGTACGGAATCGGAATACACCTAATGGTGTATAACCACTTCCCTACAACTGGTGACCCCTAATCAAGAACAAATGCAGCCCGAAAACTCTGAACTACCGACCACAATACTACACAAGCCGTCGCCTGTCTCACACATG
>NW_026432677.1:150-305 GCF_001194135.2 Octopus bimaculoides
CAATACTACACAAGCCGTCGCCTGTCTCACACATGCTTTCCACAGTAGCCTTAGACCGCGAGACAAGACAAACAACTGAGCAGTAATTTTCCGCCCGACTACACGTGCCTTTTTCATGGTTCCTTTTGAATCGCTATATTTCACCACAGACGTTG
>NW_026432678.1:0-1885 GCF_001194135.2 Octopus bimaculoides
GACCAAAAACAAGAACAAAACAAAAACAAGAACAAGAACAAGAAAAAGAACCAAAACGAGAACAAGAACAAGAACAAAACCAAGAACAAAAACAAAAGCAAGAACAAGAACAAGAACAAGAACAAAAGCAAGAAGAAGAACAAGAACAAGAACAAGAACAAGAACAAAAGCAATAACAAAAACAAGAGCAAGACCAAGAACAAAAACAAGAACAAAAACAAGAACAAAACAAATCAAGAACAATAACAAGAACAAGAACAAGAACAAAAACACGAACACGAACAAAAACAAGAATAAGAACAAGAACAAGAACAAGAACAAAAACAAGAACAAGAACAAAAACAAGAACAAAAACAAAAGCAAGAACAAGAATAAGAACAAGAAGAAAAGCAAGAACAAGAACAAAAACAAGTGCAAGACCAAGAACAAAAACAAGAACAAAAACAAGAACAAAAACAAAAACAAGAAAAAGAACAAGAAAAAGAACAAGAACGAGAACAAAAACAAGAACAAAAACAAGAACAAAAACAAAAGCAAGAACGAGAACAAGAACAAAACGGGAACAAGAACGAGAACAAAAACAAGAATAAAAACAAGAACAAAAACAAGAACAAAAACAAGAACAAAAACAAAAAAAACAAGAACAAAAGCAAGAACAAGTACAAAAACAAGAGCAAGACCAAGAACAAAAACGATAACAAAAACAAGAACAAAACAAAAGCAAGAACAAGAACAAGAACGTGAACAAGAACAAGTATAAGAACAAGAACAAGAACATACAGAAGAACAAAAACAAGAACAAGAACAAAAACGAAAACATGAACAAAAGGAAGAACAAGAACAAAAGCAAGAACAAGAACAAAAGCAAGAACAAGAACAAAAACAAGAGCAAGACCAAGTACAAAAACAAGAACAAAAACAAGAAGAAGAACAAGAAAAAGAACGTGAACAAGAACAAGGACAAGAACAAGAACTAGAACAAACACAAGAACAAAAACAAAAAAAAAACAAAAACAAAAACAAGAACAAAATCAAGAACAAGAACAAAAACAAGAACAAGACCAAGAACAAAATCAAGAAAAAAAACAAGAACAAAAACAAAAGCAAGAACAAGAACAAGAACGTTAACAAGAACAAGGACAAGAACAAGAACAAGAACAAACAGAAGAACAAAAACAAGACCAAAAACGAAAAAAAAACAAGAACAAAGGCAAGAACAAGAACAAGAACAAGAACAAGAGCAAAAGCAAGAACAAGAACAAAAACAAAAAAAAACAAGAACAAAAGCAAGAACAAGAACAAGAACAAAAACAAGGACAAAAGCAAGAACAAGTACAAAAACAAGAGCAAGACCAAGAACAAAGACAAAAACAAAAACAAGAACAAAACAAAAATAAGAACAGGAACAAGAACAAACACAAGAACAAAAACAAGAACAAGAACAAAAACAAATACAAGAACAAAAGCAAGAACAAGAACAAAAACAAAAGCAAGAACAAGTACAAGATCAAGAACAAGAACAAACACAAGAACAAAAACAAAAACAAGAACAAAAGCAAGAACAAGAACAAAAACAAGAACAAGAACAAAAGCAAGAAAAAGAACAAAAACAAGAGCAAGACCAAGAACAAAAACAAGAACAAAAACAAGAACAAATCAAAAACAAGAACAAGAACAAGAAAAAGAACAAAAACGAGAACAAGAACAAGAACAAAAACAAGAACAAAAACAAAAGCAAGAACAAGAACAAGAACAAGAACAAAAGCAAGAAGATGAACAAGAACAAGAAGAAGAACAAAAGCAAGAACAAAAACAAGAGCAAGACCAAGAACAATAACAAGAACAAAAACAAGAACAAAACAAATCAAGAACAAGAACAAGAACA
>NW_026432679.1:0-569 GCF_001194135.2 Octopus bimaculoides
AAAATATATATATATACATGTATACAGAGATGTATATTTCAGTATATAGATAAATGGATAAATAGAGAGATATACCCATACGTATTCATACATACACACAAGAACACGCACACACATACACACACATGCATATGTGTGTGTGTGTGTGTGTGTGTGTGTGTGTGTGTGTGTGTGTGTGTGTGTGTGTGTGTGTGTGTGTGAGTATATTCTTGTGTACGTTCGCGTATTTCTCTTTACTAACGTATGCATAATTTCTAGAGAATTAAAACTGCAAGGCTAATGACACCAGTAACATATCTATTGACGATAAGAATTTTAATTAAATTTTATTTTCATATTTTGATCAATTCGAAATTTACATTTGTTCTGTACGATTTTATGCGAGCGAAATACGTAAAAATCGAATTATTTTGCCCTGTCGCTAAAACGTAGCCAACATAAATTCTTGCTAATATACATACATTATAAATGCATGTGTGTGCGCGTGCGTGTGTGTGTGTGTGTGTGCATGCATGATACATATATGTATATATGTATGTATGTATGTATGTATGTATGTATCTATGTAT
>NW_026432680.1:0-633 GCF_001194135.2 Octopus bimaculoides
AGCCACATCAACACCTTGTACTGACTCTATATTCCCACTACAGATATGTTTCAGCTGTATCTTCTTTAATTACATATTTTTCATATTCCTTTGTAGTTCGCCTGGAGCAATTAATCCGAAGTAGGTGGAAGTCCAAGAAATAAAGAAGAAAGACAAAAATAAGCAGACGTGAACAACCAATCTTCAGCCGTTCAGATTTTCCCTTTCAAGAATTGAAACAGGTTTGAAATGTTTTAGTGATATTTGTACCATGAGATTTTGTAATGGTAAAGGTGTTTTAAGACTTCCACATATGTTAAGTTGGATTTTAATGCGATTTAATGCCAGTAGCCAGTTACTAATTTTGTGATGAAATTCTTCTTTACGGGTTTATTTGCCATCGTGTTGAATATGGGTTCCATGATTAACCGAGTTTCATGGAATATATATAATAAATATATGCAGTAAAATAACGATATAACTGTATCAATGGAGAGAAAAATATATATGTATGCGTGTTTGTGTATGTTTTAAGTGAGTGTGTGGATATGTATGTGTGTATGCGTGTGTATATATATGTGTGTGCGATCAGAAAACAAAAAACATGCGCACACAAACGCACATAAGCATATAAACAAGTTGCCGCACACACAC
>NW_026432681.1:0-351 GCF_001194135.2 Octopus bimaculoides
TGGATGATGGCTATGATGTCGAGAGTGGTGTTGGTGATACTGATGATGATGATGACAATAGTGATGATGATGATGAGGAGGAGGAGGAGGAAAAGACAGACGAGTAAAAAAAGTCGCAGACGACACTTCTAGGGATCAAGCAAGGTCACGTGACCTTTAAGTAGTTTATGCGTTACCCTCTCACCTCCCCCACACCCGTCATCACCCCACTCTGCCCCATGTAGCTTCTCTCTGTCATCTTCATTGATTTTCTTCTTATCTAGTCATCCTTCTCTCTCTCTCTCTCTCTCTTTCCAAATCTCACACACACACACACACACACACACACAGACGTGTATATATATATATATA
>NW_026432682.1:0-271 GCF_001194135.2 Octopus bimaculoides
AGACAATGAAGAAAGGAAGAAAGGGGGGGGGAGAAAAAAGATGAGAAAAGTGAAGCAGCAAAAGAGAGAGGATAAAAAAGAAAAAACAGAGACGGAATGAGTAAAAAAAGGAAGAGAAAATGAAACAGCAAAAGAGAGAAATAAGAACAAACCACAGAGAGACGGAAAGAAAACCAAGACAAAAAGAATAATTTATTGAAGAAAGTGAAAGCTATTGAAGCAGACAAGAGAAAGAGAGAGTGTTAAAAAGAGAGAGAGAGAGGGAGAGAGA
>NW_026432683.1:0-201 GCF_001194135.2 Octopus bimaculoides
CAGCACACATAATTTCCACATCAACAGTGACGTAGCACGTCTCTACCTAAAGCGAAAACAAGGGAGCAGAGGCCTAACATCAATTCAGACTGCCTTTGAATGTCATAACGTACCCGTTCGACAACATCTTTTAACAATGAAGTTCGAAGCACATCCTTTGAACAAGGTTGCATACTTGAGGTTGATAACATCATGAGACTT
>NW_026432685.1:0-263 GCF_001194135.2 Octopus bimaculoides
GCGTACGTATGTCTGCATGTATATATGATGGTATCTATCTTTATTTATATCTGTCTATCCATCTATCTGTCTATCTATTTATTTATCTATCTGTCTGTCCGTCTGTGTGCATGTCTATTTATCTATATATATATATGTATATGTGTATATAAATGTATATATATTTATACATGTGTGTGTGTGTAAATACACAAACACATTATATAATCTCTCCGAAGGACCGGAGAGATTATGTCCGGGTGGAGAATTATACCAGATATAGT
>NW_026432686.1:0-211 GCF_001194135.2 Octopus bimaculoides
AATACATATATATATACACACAGAGAGATATATACATATATGTATATATAAATATTAATATATACAAACTATTACTTATTTAACCCTACAATATTTAGATATATATACATACACACATATATATATATATAAATGTATATATATATGCATATATATATATTTATATATGCATATATATATACATATATATATACATATATATATATATATA
>NW_026432687.1:0-342 GCF_001194135.2 Octopus bimaculoides
CACATATATGGAAATAGAAAATATACACTTATAAGTCTATGCATATCGGTCCTAATATATACATACATATATATATATTTATACGTGGTTCCACACACACACAATGATATGTACACCCGCATATATGTGTGTGTGTGTGTGTGTGTGTGTGTGTATAATCATATGCATGCAAACATATATACGTTCAAGCATGCGTTCATGCATACAATAAGTATATAAAATCCATATGTATATGTACATACCTGTATATATAGACATACATTGATACATACGTATGTGTGTATACATATTCATATGCATACTTTTACATACGTACGGACATGCATGTATGCATACACACAT
>NW_026432688.1:0-264 GCF_001194135.2 Octopus bimaculoides
ATATATACATACACACACATACTTATATACCTATATACAAACATATGTTTATGTACATAATTCTGAATCTTACCCTATTTTGTTTACATATACTACCACTGTCTGTTGATCATTATAGCCCGACGTACATGAGTATGTGGTTATATATGTTTCCACTCACATGTGTACAAAACATACAAACACATATTTGACTGAGTGAAGGTATTGGTTTATAAAAACATACATATATACATACATTAACACCTATATATATATATATATATA
>NW_026432689.1:0-231 GCF_001194135.2 Octopus bimaculoides
GAAATATTGAAAAGTCAAGTAACAGAAGAGCTGTATTGCATTGTGTAAATGGTGGTGGTAAAGGGGAAGAACATCACAGAGCCAAATAGCAACCTAATAACAGAATGCACAGAAGTTCTTCTGATGAACTTACTGTATATGACTAACTTCATCTGTAAGGAACAAATTAAAGTAAAAGAAAAAAGCATTTTCTTATTAAAAATGTGTTTGTATAGTTACTGCATCAACTTT
>NW_026432690.1:0-503 GCF_001194135.2 Octopus bimaculoides
TAAGTTCTGGGGCCGATTTGTTTGACTAAAGGCGGTGCTCCAGCATGGCCGCATTCAAATAACTGAAACAACTAAAAGAAAGAATAAAAGTGTTCAGTTAATACTCAGAATATGAGAATAGAGACTTCAGATTGCATGATAATAATTCTGAAGTTTCCTCTTATTTCCTGCTGTTGTTTTTGTTTTTTTGGTAACAGGAAAATGAAATATATATATATATATATAAATAAATTCTGGAATGTTCCTGTGACTTGTTGTTGCTGTTTGGGCCACCTCCTCAGGTTTGCTTGTTGTGACTGTGAAACTTACTTCAACTATGATTAACTGATATGTGTGTGCGTGTGTGAACATGTGTCATATGAATGCATCCATCTGTAAGAGTGTATGTGTGTGCATAAATATATTTATATATATATATATATGTGTGCGCGTGAGTACATATGTGTGTGTATATATATATATAAGGGGTGCGGGAAAATTCACAAAAAGACATGTATATATAT
>NW_026432691.1:0-452 GCF_001194135.2 Octopus bimaculoides
GAAATGGCCATCATCCTATCGATATCAATTGGTGAATATGTGTGTGTGTGGGCTTATGTGTTGCATAAACATCCTACACCTTTTAGCTTTCTTTTTCAAAAATTTCTTCATCAGTGGTGATTACAATATTCTTCCCAAAACAGAACTTTCCAAAATTGGTTTCACCCCAATACTTAGAAATTTTTTTTATTTTTAATTTCTTTTTATTTTAAATATTTTTTTTTCTTTTTTAATTCTGTGTTTAAACATACAGAGATTACAATGTTGAAAAGAAATATTTTTTTTAAATGCCCACACCTGCTCAGCATTAATGTTCCAGAAGTTTTGAAACTCATCTGTTCATTTGTTAATAACTTGTGAAAGATAAGCAGCAGATGACATGAAGATGGCTTTAATGTGGTCTTTGGCATGCAAGAAATAACAGCCAACTTTCTCTCAAATAATGCATCCTC
>NW_026432692.1:0-242 GCF_001194135.2 Octopus bimaculoides
TATACACATTTTTTAATCTTTTACAGGTTTCAGCCAGAGGCTGACGCTATGCTGGTGCACCGCCTTTACTGCATCCGGAGATGTTTCCAGTATTGCTTCTGGTGAAATAACCAGTTGGACGTTGCTACTCTTCTTTGTGTCTCCTGCCACGATGTGGGTTCATCCGGTATTGCAGATAAAAACTGATTAGACGTTTTTTGAAACTTCCATGTCCACAACTCGTAGATCCCTGATGTTCTGTG
>NW_026432693.1:0-510 GCF_001194135.2 Octopus bimaculoides
TAATTCAGTCTATCAGAATATATGTCATCTCAATATCCCGTTACAGAACAAAATAACACGCTTGAGAAAGAAATTTTCTATAATTTGCATATTTTATCTAACTAAACTTCAGTTAAGCTGAGGCGAAATTTGAGGAAAAAACTACAATCACGAAATATAATAAAACAGATACAACCCGCAGATACACACACAAAAGAAAAGAAACATTTAACATATAGATTATAAGATACAGCATTTATTTTCTTTAGATAGATTGTTTTGTTGTACATGTTGAGAATGAAAGATTGTGGAAAATACTAAACGGATATTCCATGCAAATCATTTTCCGTACAGTATAATTGTTGAATTGGAAATGTTTAGATATCTGTAAAAGTTACTGCGCATTTGAACTGCGAGATAGAATTTTTTTTCACGCTATACTACAAAATTCAAAGATAAATTTATAAACATACATACACACATATATATATATGTATATATATATGTATATGTGTGTGTGTGTGTGTGTGT
>NW_026432694.1:0-211 GCF_001194135.2 Octopus bimaculoides
GGGATCCACATTAGTATTTGAAGGAGTCCTGAAAAGATTTTCCTTTACATGTATTTATTGGTATGTATCACAAGAAACAGTTAGGTTTCTTTCTTTAACATTTTAGATAGTTCAACCCACTCCTGTTAATGGTTGAAAAACGAAATAGGAATTCTGAAAGCGTGAAAAGCTGTGATAATCGGCGGCTTATTTCGATATACTTCATGAAACT
>NW_026432695.1:0-250 GCF_001194135.2 Octopus bimaculoides
AGTGTTCAGCTCCTTCTGCCGAACGACCTGCACAAATGAGATTTGTCTGTAATTTGTCATGTGCTGTGCGTTGGCTCATCTGTTCCTCCATCAAATCGACGTTGTTTGAACAGGTGCACACATGTGTACTATGCATCAGGTGTCGAAGTAATCGCAGTGCAACGCACCACCCCGTCTAGGGTGAGATATCCTATCCACTAGGTCATGCGCCATAAACAAATAATGATGATAATAATAATAATAATAATAA
>NW_026432696.1:0-744 GCF_001194135.2 Octopus bimaculoides
AATATTTATAAATTCCATCCAAGGATTATTATTATTATTATTATTATTGTATCAGCACAGTTCGGTGCAACTCGAAAACACCTGGTATTGCCATTTGGCATAATTAGGCTGTAACTGGCCTAATTAATAGTATAAGAGTTTATTTTCATATTGCAAATGTTTCTTGCAAACGAAATTAAAGGCTTGGTGTTTAGTGTGTTGCACTCACAATTGCAAAATCATGGGTTCAGTTCCCAGACCAGGTGTTGTGTTGTGTTGTTGAGCAAAGTACTTCACTTCATATTGCTCTGCAATCATTTTGTCATCTGATGTGTGGCACCCAGTTGCACCTGTACAGGTAATGTCGATTTGATGGAGGGAGTGAACTTATGTCTACACAAACATTTGATCACTACAGAGAAATCATCTGTGTGTGCGTGTGCATCTATGAGGTGGGTGCTGAAAAGTTCCTGGTTTTTAAGGGTGTCATGAAAGGCCTGGTTGGAGGCCCAACCTTCCAAGTTCTTTTACAGGTCTTAGAAAAACTGAAGGACCCCTGTGTTAAGTCAGTGAATCTGAAAGGGGGAATATGTTGAATGAAATGATAAATAACTGATCCTCCTGGATTTTCTTTCGCCCAAAGCCAAGAACTTTGCAGCACAGGTGCAGAAGTGGCTGTGTGGTAAGTAGCTTGCTTACAAACCACATGGTTCAGGGTTCAATTCCACTGCATGGCACCCTGGGAAAGTGTCTGCTACTATAGCC
>NW_026432696.1:861-1634 GCF_001194135.2 Octopus bimaculoides
GTAGCAGTTCAGCAGAAGAGATCAATAGAATAAGTCCTGGGGTTTGATTTGTTTGACTAAAGGTGGTGCTCCAACATGGCTACAGTCAAATGATTGAAATAAAAAAAAATGAAAGAATAAATCCCTTGTGTATGTATATGTATGTAGATAATTGTGTGTGTGTGTATATGTCTGCATATGTATATCTGTGTGTGTGTGTGTGTGTATGTGTCATCATCATCATCATCGTTTAACGTCCGCTTTCCATGCTAGCATGGGTTGGACAATTTGACTGAGGACTGGTGAAACCGGATGGCAACACCAGGCTCCAATCTAAATTTGGCAGAGTTTCTACAGCTGGATGCCCTTCCTAACGCCAACCACTCCGAGAGTGTGTGTTTTCTTTGTGCTACCTTACCCCCTCACACCTCCCACCATACATCTCTCTCTTTCTCTCTTTCCCTTCAGTTATGCAGATGGCCTGGCGAGAGAGAAACCCCGAAGTGAGAATACGAGAGGCCCACAGAGGCCTGGAAAAAAACTCTGAGTAAGTCTGGCTTTGACTTTCATATTGTAACATAAGTATCCTTTTACGTCTATTTTTCCATGCTGGCATGGGTTGGGAGCATACATATTCTTGATACACTGCTTTACAGTCAGTTGCCTTTCCAGTTGTATACATATATGTACATATACAGATAAATGAATATGTTTTTAATTCATTCCAAGTCGTTGACTGGTTTCGTTTGATTAAGAACAAGAAATGGCACTAAGTTTATCCAGTTTGACATTTC
>NW_026432697.1:0-200 GCF_001194135.2 Octopus bimaculoides
CTGTTCCGTTGATCGGATCAACTGGAACCCTTGTCGTTGTAACCGATGGAATGCCATAACCATAAACTAATATCACAGATGCTTGGTTAGATATTACAAATACAACTACAAGCAACAAGAAAATAACAACGGGTGTCTTTCGACTAATAAAGATGAATCGAATTGAGCTGGCATGTGTAGAGTGAAAGAAGGAACATAGG
>NW_026432698.1:0-419 GCF_001194135.2 Octopus bimaculoides
TCTCTCTCGTTCTCTCTGACTGTCTCTCTTTGTGTGTCTGTCTTTCTGTCTGTCTCTTTCGCAACTTTTCCTTCTCTCTCTCTCTCTCTCGCTCCCTCTCTCTCTTACTCTCTCTCTCTCAGCTTCTCTAAGTCTCTCAACTTCTTTCCGCTTGTACGTCTCTCTCTCAATCTCTGACTGTCTCTCTTATTGTATGTGTTTGTGTGTGTTTGTCTCTCTGTCTGTCCGACTCTGTCACTCTCTCTCCTTTTCCATTTCACACCGTCTCTGTCTCTCTATCTCTCTCTCTTTCTCCGTCAACTTTCACCTGTCTCTCTCACTCTCTCGTTCTCTCTTTTTTTGTTTATCTGTCTGTCTGTCTGTCTGTCTGTCTCTCTCTCTCTCTCTCTCTCTCTCTTCCTCTCCCTCTTCATTTCCAT
>NW_026432698.1:429-781 GCF_001194135.2 Octopus bimaculoides
AGTCTCACTCTATCTCTCTCTTGCTCTCTCTCTCTCTTGCTCTCTCTCTCTTGCTCTCTCTCTCTCTTGCTCTCTCTCTCTCTTGCTCTCTCTCTCTCTTGCTCTCTCTCTCTCTTTTGCTCTCTCTCTCAACTTTACCTTCTCTCTCAGTCTCTGTCTCAACTTCCTCTCTGTCTATCTGTCTGTCTTGTGTCTGTCTGTCTGTCTCTCTGTATTCCCCTCTCTCTCTCTCTCTCTTCTTATCCATTTCTCTCTGTATATCTCTAAAAACTTTATTTACTCTCTCTCTCTTTCAACTTGCATCGCTCTCTTTCTCCCTCTCTGCTTCTCTCTCTCTGCTTCTCTCTCTCTC
>NW_026432699.1:0-304 GCF_001194135.2 Octopus bimaculoides
GGGTGTAGGAGGTTGGTCCGGGATTTTCTGAAGAAATTTGTCCAGTGAACTTTTGAATTTTACAGGGTCCGTTTCCGTTTTGACGTATTTTATGTATGTATGTATGTATATGACAGGCTTCTTTCAGTTTCCATCTACCAAGTCCACTGACAAAGCTTTGGTCGGCCCAGGGCTATAGTAGAAGACACTTGCCCAAGGTGTCAATCAGTAGAACTAAACCCAAAACAGTTCTATATTTAAGAGATGAGGAAGTATTTACAGTATTTACATTATTTACATTTGTCGGATATTTGTCCTCATCTTG
>NW_026432700.1:0-598 GCF_001194135.2 Octopus bimaculoides
ATATATATATATGTATCTTGAGAGAGAGAAAGTGTGTAGGGAGACCACGAGAAAGAAATTTGATGAGTGTCTTACAGTAAAGGAGAAGAATGAGGTAGAGTATGGCAGAAATTCTAAGTGAGATAGATATTGAAATTGAGAGGAGGGGGGTGTGGCTTTCTTGGTGCAGTTGGAAGTCAGTAAGTATAAAGAAATGATTGGTTTATGTGTGTATGTATTTATGTATGTCTCTATGTGAATGCCCCTACCATATGCATGTATGTATTTTTTCTGTCTTATGTGTACATATGTATGCATTGGAAGTATGTACGCTTGCATTTCTGTTGGCATATATGACTGGATGTCTGTAGGTATGCAGATATACGCGTGTGAGTATGTATATTTATATGATTATGTAGGTAGATATTTGAGTTTCTGAGTGGAAGGCACTGGGAAAGCGAAAAGACCAACAGTGAAACAAAGAAAGAGTCGAGGAGTGTGATAGTATGAGGAGAAAGACTGTGGGGGAGGAGGAAGAGATAGAAAGAAAATTTGTAATTGCAAACATAAGTGTATGATTGGAAAGAAGTGATTCATGTTTACCAATATATTTGTGTGT
>NW_026432701.1:0-279 GCF_001194135.2 Octopus bimaculoides
GAAAAAATAAATGGAAGGAAAAAAGTTGGTAAATATTTCGGTGTGAACGCTAATAGTCTCTATGTGGCAGCAAGGCATGCTAGAAAGAGCAGCCAAATGTTTCCTTTTCTGGAAAAAGGAGCCGTTAACGCGTGATTTCAATGTCACATTCGTTGAAAGCATGCAAAATAACCTGGATAAGAAAAAAGACCCACGAGACAAAACCCCCTTGGAGGGAAACTTCGAGGTCCCCACCACTCCGCCCATCTTTCCTTTTCGGAAAAAGCAGCTTGCGGTAGG
>NW_026432702.1:0-205 GCF_001194135.2 Octopus bimaculoides
TATATATATATATATATATATATATATAGGCAAAATAAAGTCAACTATACATTAAGCATTAGTTAGTTCTGTTGCACCCGGAACAACCATATTTGTCTATCTATGGTGCAGTAACAGCAGCAACAGCAGCACCTGTAGTAGTAGTAGTAGTAGTAGTAGTAGCAGTAGAAGTAGTAGCAGTAGAAGTAGTAGTAGTAGTAGTAGT
>NW_026432703.1:0-537 GCF_001194135.2 Octopus bimaculoides
GTCCAGGCCATGTCTAACTTAATAGCACCACCTGATATGATTATCTAAATTCTTTTTACAGTCAAATTTGGTCTATGTTCCATTCAAGTAGTGAGTTGTTATTGAGTGAGTTGTATCCAGGTATGGGTGGTTTGTCTGGTATTCTTTGAAGAAAGCTGTCTAGACTCCGTTTAAAGCTGATAGGATACTTTTCCTTTCCTATATATATATATATATATATAATATATACATACATACATACATACATACATACATACATACTATTGTATTTAAAATGATACTTGTTCGCGATGGACTTCTTGTAACGATCACTCAATGTTATACAATAACCGGCCGACGAAAGAACCTCTTTGCAAATGTCAAACCTGTTAGTGATGGTAGCCAAATTTCCTCAAAACACGTTCTTCCAACTCAAAATAGGAAGAGTGAAAGGGTATATTGGATTTAAACAAGAAGACGGAATCAAAACCAGAATGTCTTTGAAAATAGATCTGCTCAATCAGAATAGACATGGAGCTAAACAGCAACAACAACAAC
>NW_026432705.1:0-396 GCF_001194135.2 Octopus bimaculoides
CCAGCATGGCCCCAGTCAAATGACTGAAACAAGTAAAAGAGTAAAAGAGTCCAGTATTGAGGCTGGAGGAACATGGCTTAATGGTTAGGGTGTCAGACCATGATCATAAGATTCTAGTTTCAATTCCTGGGCCTGGTAATTGCTTTGTATTCTTGAGCAAAACACTTCATTTCATGTTACGACAGTCCACTCAGCTGGCAAAAATGAATTACCCTGCAACAGACCAGCGACCCCGTCTGGGCGAGGAACATATATGCCATGCACTAGCATAGCTAGAGTGTGTGCTGCCCGGAGCGGCCCTTCAATTTGCCACTCCCCGGACCCCACAAAAAACACATATAGCCTACAGCAGACCCAAAAGTGATGCCCCTTTAAAAGTGTCACCCGGGGAAGATT
>NW_026432706.1:0-1055 GCF_001194135.2 Octopus bimaculoides
GAAGTGTATGTTCGCATACCATTGGAGACAGTAAGTTCACTTATTATTTTCTTCAATATCCTCTTTCTTAATTGAAAATATGCTAGAGCACATTTAATAAATAAAATTAATAGTTATATATATGTATTAGATTTTTAGTTATGCTGCTAGTTTCATTGTAAGTTATTTACAGCTAACTTTATTGGACAAAAGGTCATATATGCTTGAAGCTTGTTATCAAGACACAGCAATACAGGTTTCCAAACAGTAGAATGTTGGACCAGATGCTTTACTGTGTCTTATTCAGAAGCTCACTGTTTTAATTTCGGTTCACTAGGGTGTCATCAATCTGCTCAGTTTGTCACATCTAGTCACTTAATCAAAATACCAGAATGTTATATAATAGTTCATTTGGTCACATATCATTTTTTTGGTTAATTACTAGGATATAGTAGGTCTTTTCAATTATAGTTGTTCTCCCTTAATAATAAGGCTTTCGATCTATACAAAAATAAATCATTATTAAAAGGCTACGTGTTGAACAGCTAGGATTTCAATTAAAGTAGTGCACATTCTCTCCTGATGACCCCCTGAAACCTAGTGGTGCCTGGAATGCAGAGTTTTTAACTGACTCTACTTGCACAAGCAAGATGTTTCCAAGTCTCTCCAGCATAGATGGTATATTTATATGATCCTCATACTATTTATACTATGAAATACGTTAGTGATAACTCATTTAGTATATAGTCAAACTAATAAAGTATGCTTCATATCAAATGAAAGATATGGGATATTAATTTGAAGGGCAATTGTTAAAAGACATGCATTTTTTATGTCATGCTACAGACTACAGCTCACCCAATCAGTGTATTTATAACCTCCAGCCTACATTTGATCTCAAGATTCTACTTTTTCTAATTTGTTGAATAATGTTTCCATAAAGGGAAAATGAAAAATAGCAAGTAGTACAGGTATCAATCTAATGGATTATAAATTCATAGTTTACTGCAGGTATTTTACTATCTACAGGTAAAACACTTAGTCCTGCTTGCCTTGGATAACTTAACTGGAGAATG
>NW_026432706.1:1136-1705 GCF_001194135.2 Octopus bimaculoides
GTGGCTCTGAAGGATGTCTTTCTGGATGGCATGCCCTAACAATTTTTCAGTACTGTGGTTCACCTGATGATGAGTCATGTTTCATGCAGCCTACTTCTCAAAAAAGATTGCCTAATTCATAGACCCAGTGGTCTATGATTTGTGAAAGGATCCACGAACCTATAAATAAATTTGTAGCTAGCTGCAATTGGGTAACATAAGTTTTATTATTAATTTTTATGTGCCTGAACTATATTATTCTAATATAGTGGCTACTGATTTAATAAACCCCTGAAAAATATTTTAAAATTCAATCAGCTTTATCAAGATTGTTAACACTCCAAATAATGTTTTTTGATTATCTTTTCATTACATTGAGTTATCTGCATATATCACTGAGCCATTCTACTCCTGTTGTTTTAATATGTTTTCTATAAAAGTTATCAAAATTATATTACTGATACACTTCTTGAGATAAATTTTTTTTTAAATATTTCTGAATTTCTATCTTCAGTGTGCCAGAACTTGTTTATATCATCGAGAGTTTGTCTGTAAAGCATTCCATTATCGAGAGAATGGCAAGCAATGCA
>NW_026432707.1:0-225 GCF_001194135.2 Octopus bimaculoides
AGATGTATGTACACATACATACATATGTATATATTCGTGTATATGAATATGTCAATCAACATAAACACATATATACATACATTTCTATATACTTATGTGCATTTACTGATCTATTGCACATATACAGTTAGTCCATTGAAACTTGTTAATATATATATACATATATATATATGTATATATATATGTGTGTGTGTATGTATGTGTGTGTGTATGTATGTATATATA
>NW_026432708.1:0-245 GCF_001194135.2 Octopus bimaculoides
ATATATATATATGTCTGTATGTCTGTATGTATGTGTGTATGTACTTATGTATTTATGTATAGTCATCAGTCTCTCACATACCAACACATACACCTCTGCATATCTATTAAAACCCAATAAATAAATAAATAAATAACTCGAGATATTTTGATCTGACGTAGGAATTATCTGGATTCCTCGTTCCTCAGAAACATCGACCGCCCCCGTTCCATTCCCCAAGGGTAATATTGCAGTAATTTTCAGTG
>NW_026432709.1:0-669 GCF_001194135.2 Octopus bimaculoides
CTCCTGCGCCTATTATATTTTCATAATTAAATATTATCAGGAATAGTATTTTAAAAATTGTTAAAATATTTTATGCATTGTAGAAGTTTTACCAATTTATTGCAGATAAATTTTAACAAGATCTTATAAGGACGCCTTAGCGGCCATATGGGCCCTGGTTGAGAACCATTGGATGAGCGCATCGGACAAAAAGCATTGCGCCGTTTCGTTACTGCCTTCTCGATTGTGAAACAAAATCTCTCCTTTTCAACTTTACCTTTAATCAAATACTGGGTTTGTTCAAAATGGCAACAAAATTCCTTTAAAATTTCGTACCTGTTGTCAAGAAAATAAATTATCAAGTCTATTTTAATTCTTCAGTACTTTTCTCAGCATTTTAACATATATATGTATGTATGTATGTATGTGTATGTATATGTATGCATCTATCTATCTATCTATCTATCTATCTATCTATTTATTTTTACATTATGCATCTTCCACCCTCTACTTCTCTTTCCATATATGTTTTACTCATTCACATACAAAATTATATATATATATATATATACATATACATACGCACCTGCGTACACACACACAAACACATATGTATGTATGTATGTGTCTGTATATATAAATATATATATATATGTATATATATATATTATATTATATAATATATATATG
>NW_026432710.1:0-209 GCF_001194135.2 Octopus bimaculoides
CCTCTCAAACACACTCGCATTCACTCGTATATTTCCCACGTCATTATTTTAAAAACTGACTGAATCGTTTACAACTTTGTAAACTGGTTGTCATATTCCCTCTGCCCCAACAATCCAACAAAAGCTTTATTAATATTATTATTATTATTATTATTGAGAGAGAGAGCAGTGCATGCCATCAAACTGACACTGGGGTAAAATATACAAAG
>NW_026432711.1:0-204 GCF_001194135.2 Octopus bimaculoides
GTGTGTGTGTGTGTGTGTGAGTGTGTGTGTGTGCGTGCAAACACACCCACATATAATTCTACATACATGCACATACATACGGGCGTATTTATATGCGAGAGCATTGTTAATTTATATACGTGCTTTGTGGTGTATACAGGCCTGGTTAAGTGTGTATATGCATCATATAGATAGATAGATAGATAGATAGATAGATAGATAGAT
>NW_026432712.1:0-259 GCF_001194135.2 Octopus bimaculoides
TCTAGTGTGGATAAAATTCCCGAGATCCATGGACGAGTTCTCTCAAGCAGCTCTTGTCCCTCAACATTGCTGCTATGTCTTGCGTCTCCCAGAGACCAGTGTCTGTCCTTAGGATATCAGCATATGTCATTCTCGGTTTCCCTCCTGTAGTGTGTATATGTACGGAGCACTGATTACCGTATTAACTATCAATGGCTGTGAGCATCTCTAGCTAACCTCAGTCTCCTCTGTGTTATTTTCGAGCTAAATTTAGGCAGGC
>NW_026432712.1:269-476 GCF_001194135.2 Octopus bimaculoides
CGTACAGCTATGACTTCATCATCAGTGTATACTGATTTATATTCAGAGCCATCATCAGCATTCTCGTGTAGCACCCATCCACCAGCTTGTTGCTGGTTGTTTATTTTCCTGAATATTTGCTATATAGAGAGTGTTTTGTGGATTGTTTTGTTTGTAGTATTGAATTGATAATGTCTTGCGCACGATATGAGCTGTTCCTAGCAGGAC
>NW_026432713.1:0-296 GCF_001194135.2 Octopus bimaculoides
ATCGTGTAATGATTATTCACTGTATAACATGCACCTTTCCCTGTTAAACTCCTCACAATATTATATACGTATGTTTGTATATATCTATGTATGCATGTGCATATGTGTGCATTCTTCATGAAAAGTTATAATGCATGGTAACACCTGTATTTGATTCTTGCATATAACTGCTAAATCCCATAACAGTTACATGCATGCATATGTATACTTACATATATAAGCTCGCATGCACACATAGCACACGTCCATACATACACACATGTCCATACATACACATAGCACACATCCATACATAC
>NW_026432714.1:0-240 GCF_001194135.2 Octopus bimaculoides
TTAGGTGTGTTGGCCTCCCAGCCCATGAGCTGACATTGTTTTCCTTGGATATTTCACTGTAACAATTGACAAATTCTCCTGTAATCATTCATTAATTCAGATCATAAGAGCTCACAGCTCACCCCCTACACACCTTGCCTTTATGTATATATATATACAGATATATATACAGATATATATACATATACATACACACACACACACACACACACACACACGTATATATACCTATATATATGT
>NW_026432715.1:0-293 GCF_001194135.2 Octopus bimaculoides
ACTTGTTTCAGTCAATTGACTGTGACCATGCTGGAGCACCGCCTTTAGTCAAGCATATCGACCTCAGTACTTATTCTATCGGTCTCTTTTGCCGAACCGCTAGATTACGGGGACATAAACACACCAGCATCGGTTCTCAAGTGATGCTGGGGGGACAAACATAGACACACAAACATATACAGACACATACATATATACGGCAGGCTTCTTTCAGTTTCCGTCTATCACTCACAAGGCTTTGGCAGACCTGAGGCTATAGTAGAAGACACTTGCCCAAGGTGCCACGCAGTGGG
>NW_026432716.1:0-391 GCF_001194135.2 Octopus bimaculoides
GTCTTTCGACTATCAGTGTACATACATACATACATACATTACACACACACACGCACGCACACACACATACACACACATGCGCATTCACATATATGTGTATCTATCTATCTATCTATCTATCTATCTATCTATCTATCTATCTATCTATCTATCTATCTATCTATCTGTCTACATTGTATTTGTCCCATCTTCGTTGAGCCCTGTGTGGCTAATAAAAGAAATGTATCTATCTATCTGTCTGTCTGTCTGTCTGTCTGTCTGTCTGCCTGTCTGTCTGTGGATCTATCTGTAGTCTCCCCTCAACAAACACAAGTTCAATGAAAATATGCTCGTAAAATATGCATATATATATCAATATTTGTGGATATATATATATATAATATATATATAT
>NW_026432717.1:0-678 GCF_001194135.2 Octopus bimaculoides
AACATTCATATTAAATTAAATTTAAATTTGAAATAGAATCTTCTGACAAATTTTTTTAATAAAATATATGCAGTGGATGGAACATTTAAATATTGGATGTGATTCATAGGATTTACCAATATAATATTATATATTTAATTATTGCGAAATAACGCAATAAATCTAACAACAGGATGGACTCTACTCTAATAATGTACTGTGATTCTCAAATATTCTGAAAAACATACCAACATCAAAAAGTATATATCATATAAAATATCTACAAGGGAAAACTATGAAATTTCCAAATTATATGATGGATTGGATTTACAAATTCTCAAAGGACAGTAAATTTTAATATTTTTAATATTCTTAATATTTTTTAATATTTTAATTAACATCATCCTATAGAGTATTTTATTATGTATACCATTCATTTTCACATATTTAATAATAACTTTATACATCTCTGAAGAGCAGAATTATTACCAATATGCTTGTCTATATTAGATTACATTATAAAGGCAAGAAAAACCATGAAACAATCATAAGATGCATTTTAGACATTCATAATATTTTAATCGAATTATATTTACACTCACTTACGCATATTTTTTATATACATTTATGTACACATATATTTTTATACACATTTATATTTTGTATATTTTTAATTTTAATTATAATTCAAAATGATTA
>NW_026432718.1:0-507 GCF_001194135.2 Octopus bimaculoides
TGTGAGGGTGAAAGAGAGTGCATGTGTGTGTGTGTATGTGTGTGTGTGTGCACGATGCGTGTGTGAGTGATTAGATGTGTTTGTGTATATGTGTGAGAGACTATTTGTGTGTCTGATTCTATTTGTCTGCAGTAAAAACAACTTATAAAAGCATAGAAAATAAACACTAATAAAATAAACAAATAGCAAAGAAAGGTTTTGTTTTCATCTCTTTTCAAAAAAAAAAAAAAAAAAGGAAAAAAGCTACCATTCTAAAAGAACATCTGTCAAAGTTTGACCATTTAATCTCTCAATGTCATTCTGTTTATCATATTTTTCATACTTTTTATTCTGTATGTTTTATTCTCTTTTCCCTTACCATCGCAACGATAGAGAGCAAAGCTATATAGATATGTGTGCATACAGAAATACACACACACACACACAACACACACTCACACACACATATATATATATGTGTGTATGCATATATATAGATATGTATACATATCCATATATATATATATA
>NW_026432719.1:0-216 GCF_001194135.2 Octopus bimaculoides
ACATTTGCCATATACACCATTCAGACATCTGACGCCACCACCATTAATACCTTTGATTTCACCACCCCCCCCACCACCACCACCATCACCTGTCTCTCACATCGCTTACTCTCACCATCACCCATGGCCACCTCGGCTACCGCCACTGCCTCTATCACAACTACAGGTCACATTATTACTACCACCCCATTACCATCAGTGTTCAGTTCCTCTTTC
>NW_026432720.1:0-231 GCF_001194135.2 Octopus bimaculoides
AGGTCAGTTTTGGCATGGTTTTTACAGCTGGATGCCCTTCCAAATGCCACTTTTAGTTGAATAAATCGACTTCAGGACTTATTCTTTGTAAACCTAGTACTTATTCTATCGGTCTCTTTTGCCGAACCGCTAAGTTACGGGGACGTAACACACACCACCATCAGTTGTCAAGCGATGTTGGGGCGGGGGGACAAACACAGACACACAAACATACACACACACACACACACA
>NW_026432721.1:0-307 GCF_001194135.2 Octopus bimaculoides
TTACACGAATATATATGTATATTTACAGATACAGGACTTAGTTGCATCAACAAGTTGTGCGAGACTTCATATATATTCTCGTATAATTAAAAGTATAGAATCTTAGAGAAACATTGATGCATGTTTAGTTTATTCTTTATCGTATACCTATATTTCTATTGGGCCAGCAAATCTGGAGAGGGGTAAGTCAATTAAATCGAACCCAATTCTCAATTGTTACTTATTTTATCGATCCGGAAATGCTGAAAGGCGGAGTTGACATTTGAGGCGTTAGAACTCGTAAAGACGAGCAAATTGCCGCTAAACA
>NW_026432722.1:0-314 GCF_001194135.2 Octopus bimaculoides
ATTCCAGTTCATTAGAGAAAATATAACAGAAAAGTCTAATTCTTCAATTGTATGTAACACAGGCAACGCCGGGTATCCCTGCTAGTACATATATATATGCTGACATGGACAGAGGTCACTGCCATTTACCATTGCCAACACGGTCACTACTACTACTACAACCGACAAAAAATGCCCCCACGTGGGCTATTGACACCAGTAAGGAACAATTATGAAATTTTCATTTAATTTCATTTTTTCAAATATGTATTTTTGATAAGGTCTGTTTTTACAAGAACCGAAACATGTTAAAAATATCTCTGACAAAATTTTAA
>NW_026432723.1:0-356 GCF_001194135.2 Octopus bimaculoides
AATGATTTTCCACATATTTCACAGTTATAGGGTTTCTCTCCAGTGTGACTACGTTTGTGGAGGATAAGGTGAGCTTTCTGATTCAACAATTTCCCACAAATTTCACATCGAAATGGTTTTTTTCCCGTATGTAATCTCTTGTGTTTTGTTAAATTACTTTTATTCACAAAAGATTTTCCACAAATTTTACATTCAATATTACTCTGTTTTGAACTTCCATTATCAGATAAAGGTTTCTTAGCCTTGGGTGTCTGTTTAACTAAACCTATATCATCAGAAACATTTGTATCAGAAATGTCTAACTCATTACCATCCTCCATATTAACTCTGCAGAAATTCTTCAAAATTGATGTCCA
>NW_026432724.1:0-350 GCF_001194135.2 Octopus bimaculoides
TATATATATATGTATGTATATATACGAGTGCGTGTATGTATTTGTATGTGTGTATGTATGTATATATATGTATATGTGTTTATTGGTGAGTGTATATATATGTGTGTGTATGTATATATATATATCTATATATATATGTGTGTGTGTGTGTGTGTGTGGATATGCAAGTTATTCATAAGAAATAAAGACAAGTAGTCGAAGAACCTGATTTCTATTAAAACCCTAGGGGGAAAAATTTCAACATGATGACTTTTATTATTAGTGCTGCTGCAGCCACTCCCATAGAAAACATGTCTTGACCATACTATTTAATTTACAAACACAGATAGTAGTAAGTTGTGGTCACAGAC
>NW_026432725.1:0-376 GCF_001194135.2 Octopus bimaculoides
ATATATATGTGTATATATATATATGTATATATATATATGGATATATGCATATATATGTATGTATATATATGTGTGTATATATATATACATACACACACACGCTCACACACAAATGTATTTATTCCATTATAAGTACATTTGTCAATCTGTCTTTGCTTTCATTGCAACTGATAAGTAGAACAAAGGATTGCTAGTCTATAAAGCTATTTATGTGTCTGTATCAGCTCCATACATGACTGATCAATTATGAAGAAGCTTTTGATTCTGACTGGAGAGAGTAATCCAAACTCAAGCAGCATTTTAAAAAAACGCTGGATATAATCATCATGAGAAGTTACTTTCACTACCAGAAATGCTGTGTGTGCATATATATATA
>NW_026432726.1:0-586 GCF_001194135.2 Octopus bimaculoides
CGTATTATACACAAGGTTTAGGTTTTTCAGAAGTACAGCCCCCTAAAAATTCCCTGCGTATTATACTCAAGCGCGGACTATACTCGAGAATTTACGGTAAACAGATTTGCATAAAATACTGATAACACTCAAGTTTTCTAAGAAAGAACAAAGGAAACTTACATAGATCCTCCAAACCCAATCGACTAGTGGCACAGTGAAGATCTGTAAAACATTCGAAAAGATTCTCCATATGAATGTCCTGGAATGAACAATTGCATGTGTATATGGTATAAACTCACACATACACACATACAAATATACCTGCATAAAGTGCAATTAGATATTCAAATACACGCATGTAATAAAAAAAAATATGAACACGCATTATAAGAGTGCAATTATATCCACACATACTCCAAGGTACACCTACACGTGCACACAGTAACTCACACATTCACAAATCCTCGAAGTATCTTGATTTAAACGTAAAGTTCTTGTTTTCTTGGTGATTGGCTTCATTTATGCCAAGAATTCAAATCTCCAAAACATACATCCATATATGCATACATACATACATACATACATACATACATACAGACAGACA
>NW_026432726.1:743-1009 GCF_001194135.2 Octopus bimaculoides
GACTGACAGGTATATATACATGCAGACATACACACATACATAAATATATAAATTGGCTTCAGTTATGCGAAAGACCTAAACCTCCAAAAGATACATTCATATACAGATTCATACAGACATACACACGTACATACACATACATAAATATATACATACACACATACCTAAATACATACATGCATAAATGCATAAATACATACATACACACACAAACAAACATACATATATGCATACATACATACATGCATACATACATACATACATAC
>NW_026432727.1:0-208 GCF_001194135.2 Octopus bimaculoides
ATATATATAAAAGTTATATATATTATTTAGATATATGAAATAGTTTAAAAAAGATATATACTGTATTAAATTTTAGTGTGAAGATTTAACGGCAAATTACCTGACAAGAAAGGAACTACATATATTTGCTTTTCTATAGATGCCTGATATTTAATAAGTTATACACACGCATACACACAACACACAAATGTGTGTGTGTGTGTGTGTG
>NW_026432728.1:0-364 GCF_001194135.2 Octopus bimaculoides
AGAGAGAGAGAGAGGTTGATGTTGCGCGGCTTTTCTTCACTTTAAACAATCACAGCGCGAATTATCAGTCATCCGTCATCCCTTTAAAACAGTGGTTCTCAACCGGGGTCTAAATGACCCCTGAGGGCTTTTATAAGATCTTTGGGGGTCCACGCAACAAAATAGTAAATAAGGAATCCACATTAGTATTTTAAGGGCACCTGAAGAAATTTTGCTTTTGATGTATGTATCAGTATGCATTGCAAGAAACAGTTTGGTTTCTTTCTCTAACATTTTACACAGGCGGAGGTGTGGCTGTGGGGTAAGTGGCTTGATTACCAACAACATGGTTCCAGGTTCAGTCCCACTGCGTGGCATCTTGGGC
>NW_026432729.1:0-205 GCF_001194135.2 Octopus bimaculoides
CATGTGGTTGGTAAGCAAGCTTCTTACCACACAGCCACTCCTGCGCCTAAATTAATTAGTTAAATTAATTTTAAGTAATACTGATATGAATTAAAATTATAAAAAGGGTCATTAATTACGCCCCAACAAAATATATACCGAATATGAATAAAGTCATAATGCGTGAGATAAATATTTTCTTTTCGCCAGTTGATTTCCAAACGGT
>NW_026432730.1:0-335 GCF_001194135.2 Octopus bimaculoides
AGAGAGAGAGAGAGAGAGAGAGAGAGAGAGAGGAAGTGGTAAAGAAAGCGTCGTGTATCTTCTACCATAATAATCTTCTACTATAATAATGGTCTTGTGTATTTACCCGTCACAACATGAGAAAGGAATTGGTGATCCACTGATGGAAGTGGGATGGTGAAAAGTCAACAGTGAAACAAAAATCAAACAGCGCTTCAACTCTGTGTGAGTATATGAGTGTGCATACAAAAGGGAGGAATGTGAATGGTTGTGTGTGTGTATGTGTGTGTTTGTGTAAAATATATTTATATATTTGAGTGAGTGTACATATTTTTGCCTATGTTTATTTAGAAAGA
>NW_026432731.1:0-521 GCF_001194135.2 Octopus bimaculoides
CTCCACATATGCATACATATATGTTTGTGTGTATGTGTGCATGTGTATGTATATATATGTATATTAAAAAATTGACTCGCATGAGAGAAGTCACAGTTGAAATGCTTTTGATCATATATCTGCTTGGTCAAGGCTGACTTGGTGATAAACCTCAATGGCAACAACAACAACAACAACAGCAAAACTAGTTTGCTTTGTTTAAAATTATATTCACGATTTGCTGTTCAACCCTGTTCAAACATGTATTTACAGTTGAAGCAACAAATAATCTACCAACAAATTTTAATTGATCTGAGTGTATCTGATGAAAATTGGTCGTCTAAGAAATTTATAAAGACAATGAAATTAGAACATACAGAGGAGATAGACTTGAAAACTCAAAACTGAAAATTAGCTGATATCAAGATAGTTCTGAAGGATGACATTCATTTCTGGATATGCAGTTTTGTACTCTTTTCAACATGAGTAACAGTAAAATGATGTGTTTATGTACAACCATGATAAAAAACCATCATATACAT
>NW_026432732.1:0-625 GCF_001194135.2 Octopus bimaculoides
AATTCCTTTGGAAACAATTCAAACTTTGTACGAGTCCATACTTCGTAGAAATCAAGCTGTAATAACCGCCAAAAGTGGTCCCATCTCATATTAAAATAAATTTGTTTGAAATTAGAATGTTTCCATTATTTTATCCAACCTCTGTATGAACGTGTATATGAAATGGACGTGTGTGTGTGTGTGTGTGTGTGTGTGTGTGTGTGTGTGTGTGTGTGTGTGTGTGTGTGTGTGTGTGTGTGTGTGTTCGTGTGTGTGTGTGTGCGCGAGAGAGAGAGAAAAAGTGAGAGAGGTAGAATGATTGAATGAAGGTGTGTGTCGCGATGATGGTTGTCTTTTAATGTACACACTCATATAGAAAATGTAACGTCATCGTCGTCGTCGCCGTATAAAATGTTTACGATAGTTGATTTATTGAAAGATTATACTTTTATATTTCTGTAATGCAAATATGCCAGTGAAAATAATGTTTAGTTGGTAGCGGAAATACTTTTTTTTCATACCCCATACGACAAAACCGGCAACTCGGTTTTAGGATGCATAAAGAACATAGACACTTACACACACACACACACACACACACACACACACACACACACACACACACACACACACACACACACACACA
>NW_026432732.1:1555-2242 GCF_001194135.2 Octopus bimaculoides
GTAATAACATGTACCCCAGATGGATGAATACATGGGAAGAAAAACAAATAAAATACAGACAACACAGATACTATAATAGGAACAATAATCCTGACAACTCAAGGAACACAGGATTTACAACCAAAATTCCCATATATCCTGAATGGGGAAGAAAAAAGCGTGAAAGATGGGAGGAAAAAACGAAACTTTTAACCAACGGAATTGGTATAAAAGACACGAACCATCCTCTTACCTACATGGAAATCAGAACACCCAGACAAGACAACGAAGACGTGGAAACACAATTCCTTTTTTAGGGAGGAAATACCAAAACCACGCACCGGACCCGATAATACACCAAAGTTAATTAACCGCACACAACAAATAGACCCGAAAATCATAAATTTATCAAATCGGAACCTCAACAACGATGAGATCAACTCCTATTAAAAGGTTTAAAGTTTACTCCGACACCCATGCCCAACCTCATTGAACTGAAATCTGATATTGAACACTTCAACCGTCACCTCCGACTCATAGAATTCTTCAATCAGAAAGACTTAAATGATGAATCAATAGTCCGAAAGAAATCCCACTTCACTCCCTACAAGGGAAAGGACAAATATTTGGATGCGTATATAGACACAATTTCAAAGTCTCCCCTAAATACCCACAGATGTAAACAAAACCTTTGTGAAAACGAAAAGA
>NW_026432733.1:0-352 GCF_001194135.2 Octopus bimaculoides
GACACATGAAAAATATACACATACATACATAGTACATACATACGTACATGTATACATTCGTATATACACACATACATACATGCATACATACACATTATAAAGATACATATACGCATACACAAGTGTAAACATATACATGTACACATGCGCATGCGTGCAGAAAGTGTACGGAAATGTATGCATAGTAATAAAACAACAAAGTGAGTGTCACGTGCAGTGACGTTTAAACATTTACACGCTCACATCATTTCCATAGAAGTGTATATACATATGGTGATGTATGTATATACATTTATGTGCATACATTATATACACCTTTACATACAAATGCGCATACAAGAGGTTGTATATA
>NW_026432734.1:0-540 GCF_001194135.2 Octopus bimaculoides
GTACTAGGCTTACAAAGAATAAGTCCTGGGGTCGATTCCTTTAGACTAAAGGCGTTGCTGCAGCACGGCATCAGTCACATGACCGAAACAAGTAAAACAATAAAAAAAACTATGCCATTTTAATCACGAGCAACGCCGGGTATTTCTGCTAGTATATATATATATATATATATATATATTATATATCTTTTACTTTCATCTTCTACTGGTTTCAGCCCAGGTCTGAGGTCGTTGTGGTGCACCACCTGTATACATATATTATAGTCTCAAGCCGACCAAAGCCTGTGAGTGGCCTTCGTACACTGAAAGAATACTGTCGTATGTGTGTGAGGGGGAGGGGTTGTATATACGTGTGTTTATAAATATATGGTGGCAGCTGATGAAGGGGATGTTTCTATGTGGCCTGCTTGTTTGTTGCACCTTGTTTACCATTTTGTCCTTGTTCTTTTGCCACGTCATGTCCCCAGTTATGTATCTATATGTATATGTAGATGAATGTATATACATACATGTACAAATATATGCATATACTCATATATT
>NW_026432735.1:0-223 GCF_001194135.2 Octopus bimaculoides
CTGTCTGTCTGTCTGTCTGTCTGTCTGTCTGTCTGTCTGTCTGTTTGTGTTTGTCTTTGTGCCTTTGTCTTGCCAACCAGTGTCGGTGTATTTAGGTATCCGAAACATAGCGATTCGGCAAAAGAAACCGATAGAATAAGTATTAGACTTAAAAAAAAAAAGTCTGGGAGTCAATTTGCATGTACGTATGTATGTATGTATGTATGTATGTATGTATGTATGT
>NW_026432736.1:0-212 GCF_001194135.2 Octopus bimaculoides
AGCATGGCCGCAGTCAAATGACTGAAACAATTAAAAGAGTAAAAGAGTGTTTACAGTGAGTCACACACGCACACACAAAAATTATCTCCTCAAAAAAGACATCTGTACTCATTCTTTCAAATATATATGATACTATACCAAGAACTTTCTCCTTATTATTCTACTATATATCATCATCATCGTTTAACGTCCGCTTTCCATGCTAGCATGGG
>NW_026432737.1:0-458 GCF_001194135.2 Octopus bimaculoides
CACACACACACACACACACACACACACACATATATAAGTGTATATCAGCAGTAACATGATTAACTTACCATCTACTTTTCCATGCTTGCATGGGTCAGCAGAAGCTTTTTTTTTCAAATTCCCAGCCAGATGCCATTTCTGCCACACAAAAACTCACCTCTTTCCAATCAAAGTAATATTTCTCCATGGCTAGACAAGAATTTGCAAAACATTAGAAATGAATGGCCCAGATTATATCACTGTGAAATTCATTTACAACTACAAGACCGTGTCCACACAAGAAAAACACAAATAAACTATCCCCTTGCCTGGACACTGCACGATAGCTGTATGTAAGTGTCACCATGATGCAAGCAGTCTTTTCATTTCCAATCTTCTATGACTGGTCATGGGAAAATATTACCTCACTTGGAAAGAGGAGATTATTGACAACAGTCCATCCATAGAAATTCTGTCCA
>NW_026432738.1:0-260 GCF_001194135.2 Octopus bimaculoides
AATTGAAAAAGAAGATGTATAATTCTGAAAATAGGACGGCAAACATAACACCACCAGGTAAAATAACAACGAAAACACAAACTTCAAGTCAACACTAACAAAAATAGTAACCATAAACAGAAAAAAATTCATTTTTTAATGTCAGGACAACAAACACCAGAGAAAGAAACACTCCAAGAAGTAACATACCCAAAACAACTGGACACATAAATCCTAAGATAATTAATCTTTCCAGAAGAGATCTTGACAATGATGAAACC
>NW_026432739.1:0-333 GCF_001194135.2 Octopus bimaculoides
GCCCTAGGTATATGGGTCAAATAGGTTTTTTACTTTTAGTCTGAATAGTGGTACAGACAACAACAGAACTTTAACTAATGTTTACACAATCACCCATCCTTTTGGGATACGATATTCGGGTGCCTTCGCATAAGTACCATATTCAAACCTTGAATCTATATCTAAACCGTATATATATATATATATATATATATCAGGTTTACTTCCCAACCTCATGGTTCCACTGCAAGTGTCTTCTACTATAGCCTTGTGCCAACCAAAGCCCTGTCAGTGGATTTGGTCGACGGAAACCGAAAGAAGCCTGTTGTGTGTGTGTGCATATATATATATATA
>NW_026432740.1:0-159 GCF_001194135.2 Octopus bimaculoides
ACAATAAACCACACACAGCTCAAAAACCAATTCCACCCACCCCGGTCGACCTTACAAACCTTCAATCTCCGGACGGCGCCAACACACGTCCACAATGTTCAACAGCAAGAAAGACCAACTCTCCAATACCGGAAACAAGCTTCCTACCACACAGCCACA
>NW_026432740.1:169-1110 GCF_001194135.2 Octopus bimaculoides
ACTCTCCAATACCGGAAACAAGCTTCCTACCACACAGCCACACCTGCGCCTATATATAATAATTATTTATATAATAAATTATTTTATAAAATATATTGTTATTATGAAAACCAATATATTTTTTCATAGAATTCGGTACACATATTCTTACAGTTTATCTTTATTCATGTTGACTATACTATCCCCAATAGTTCTTGGTATTGTGTACATAGTTGTAGGTCTTCCTCTCAAGGACGCTCCAGACGTAGTAGTCCAGAGGGTTGAATCAAGGGAGTTGAGAAGCTAAATATCAGCAGAAATATACGATCGGGAGAATTTTCTGTCATCTACTCCTGGGCCGCGCAGGCTGTGTGAAAGGGAGCTGAGTCAAGCTGGAACACGTACTGCTCCCCCAACCTGAGCAATCCTCTAGATCCAGGGCTTCACAACTGTCTCCATTGTCTAGATGTAGGCTACTGCATGAACCCTAAGATCTTGTGGAAAAAAGTGAAAAGGCATGACATTGCCTTCATTACTAACGAACCCCAAGACCATCAAAGACGGGAACTTGATGTGCCCAACAGTAGAGACTTCAGTAGGTCTGACGCAGAGCGTCTGTCATTTCTCCTGTTTACTTTTTAGTCTTGGACAAAGTTCTCATCCGAAAAGAACCAGGGTATGTAGGGCTCCTCGGTGTGTTTGAGTCTGTTTAGCAAGCGCTTCGACCAGAATACACGGTTCTCTCAGATGTTACCGGATATGAACTGCCCTCTTCTCATCACATAGGATTTGTACCTGATGTTTTCGTGCACCACAAGTCTAATCGTTGACCCTAACTCAAAGAGATAATTAGCAACAGCCTTCATTGACTTCGGAATTCCCATTGATAGTACCCTGGACTTGCTGAACAAACTCGACGTTTCTGACAATGTCGAACCATCGAGAATGTTTTTCTTTTGTTG
>NW_026432740.1:1416-2525 GCF_001194135.2 Octopus bimaculoides
AAGCTTTTTTCTGATTATAAACACGAAGGACCTGGCAAACATTGTAGTCTCAGAATCATTGTGGTTGGCGGCTGAAGTAACGAGAAGTGCATGCCTTTTCGTCGTCTGCGTTAGATTCGAAGCTTCTATGTTCAGCTGAAAAAAATAGAGGATATTTAGTTAAAATTTGGTTGGTTCTCAAATAGCTGATGCACATTGTATACACAAAAGGTGGGTGATTTTCTTATGTCCTATGTCCATCAATACTCATTCTAGGATAGCATGTTGCTTAAAGTTATTAACGCCAAGCAAAAAGGAATTGAAAAATCCCCATGAGATATTGTTCTTCTATGATTAGTTTCATCAATGCCTTCGCTTTGAGAGATTCTTTCTACCTTTTTTTTCCTTCGTTTGCACTATCCGAATTCTTCGCTGTATTTTCAAAATTTCCAGGATTAATGAATGAAGACCACTATCAAGTTATCCTGATATTCAATATACGCCGTACTCACACCCTCCTTTCTCATTTCCCACTCTTCGGTCGAAATTCAGCTTCATGCTTCATTAGGCCTGGAAGAATCAACTAAGATTATAATTGGTATATCACAACTTATAATATTACACATTTAGCTTTTACATGTGATCATATCTCACCCCCTTCCTCCGGCTGATAATATACTATCAGTTTACACAGAGAACTCGTAATTCATTTTCGATAGACCATTCTTACTGGTATTAATAACAATATTCATTTACTTAAGCCTCCACTAATAAGTCATTGGTTTTACCGATCAGGGAGAGCCTGCAAAAGCCATTGACACTGTCCTATCCTCCAGATCCAGTAAGTAAAAAAGAAAAACTTAATTCTGTGTCTGTCTTTCGTTGGGTTGTGATGGGTCTACGGTTTAAGGTAGCTGGTTTCATAGACCACAACTTTGTGGCTCTTACACTCAACTCAGAAAAGACGAATATTGAACGTCCCAGTTACAGGAAGACGAACGAATCCTTTCGAGGCGGAAAGATTTCATGGATCACACTAATTGATACCATCGGCAGCATGTGGTGGATTTCGCTAAAAACAAGAATGAGAGAGGCTTCTCTTAAATTTAAAGATAGCTATAAGGAACAAT
>NW_026432740.1:2791-3947 GCF_001194135.2 Octopus bimaculoides
ACTTAAGAACCGTATCGGCATACGTGGACGATACCACTGTCATGGTGTCGGAAACTTCAGGCATAGACTATACTGAAAGAGTACCAGGTATGTAAACGAGCACTTGTAAACCAGTACCGATCGATGAAATTGCAACTACGTCCTAAGTGACGCAAGTCCATGTTCACCAGCTGTTATTACTGTCACTGGACCGAGGGTTCAAGCGCTGGGTGTCTGGTTCGAACAGACCTCTATGTGGATAGGAACTTGGAAGAGGTTACGATCAAGGTAGCCAATCCCACGCAGAAATGAGCTAAGAGGAAATTTTCTTTAAAAGGTCGGGTGGAAGTAAGTATTTCATACACTGCCCGTGTGGTATTCTACCGCCTTGCCCTCTTACTTGGCCCCAAGAAATCTTTGACCAAATTGGAGTAAATTCCCGTTTTTACGGTCTAAGTTCAAATTCCACCGCGGTTGACTTAGCTTTCATCCTTTCGATGTCGATAAAATAAGCACCAGTTAAACACAGGTTGTAATTGATCTATCCCTCCCTCGAAATTGCTGACTTTCTGCCGATATTTGAAATCAATAGTAGGAGTAGTAGTATGACATAAAAACTATCCACCTGTTACAACAAATAAGAAAAACTGTTTTATGGTGAAATTTATGATGTAATACAATGCAATGAATATTTGTTACTAATTTTAGCACAAGGCTAGCAAGATCGGGGTAGAGTAAGTCGATTACATCGACCCCAATCTTCAACTGGTACTTATTTTATCAACTCCGAAAGTATGAAAGACAAAATCGACCTCAGCAGATTTTGAACTCAGATCATGTAGAAGAGAAAAATGCCGCAAAGTATTTATGCTCAGTTTGCTAACGATTTTGCCAGCTCGTCGCCCAATATAATAGAATGAACATTAAAAAGAGAGGAGAGAGAGAAAGAGAATTTGTGTACGTGTAGTATCATTGGTAAAGCAATTCGTAGTTGGAATGAGGAGAGCAATTTGATCAACGTTTACAGTCTAGGAAAGGGGTAGGGAAAGCCCCGCCCACGGGTGCAATTGCACCCGCAAGCCCATTTTATTGCGCCCGCAGGTTGGTATATTCGTATGTACAAGATATAGTAAATTTTTCAATTATAAAATTTGTACAATATTCGTATGTCTACTTG
>NW_026432741.1:0-327 GCF_001194135.2 Octopus bimaculoides
TTGAGATAAAGTAAATGTTTTAAAAACAACGCATTGAAGCGGTTTTCTCATTTTATTCAAATGTATATTCATTTAATTCTCTGTGTGTATGTGTGTGTGTGTTTGTTCATTGAACATTTCCTTATAAATTAATGTGGAGATAATCTAAAGTACATATCTATTCCTTTTCATTTATCACCATCACTCTCTTTCACACTCTCTCTTTATCTCTCTCTTTGTCACTTGCTCATTTTCTCTTTCACACTCCAGATATGCATACATGCATACGTAGAAATAGATAAATACATGTAAGTAGATAGATAGATAGATAGATAGATAGATAGATAG
>NW_026432742.1:0-213 GCF_001194135.2 Octopus bimaculoides
CATCCTATCTCATATTCAGTCATAGTGTATCTAGGACTACATTATCTGATATACAGTATAGCAGTTAGCTTAAGTGGTTAAAGTTGTTGTTGTTTAGCCCCAGGTCAGTCTTGATCCAGCAGGCCTACCTATGATCAAAGACATTCCATCTGTGACCATCCAGTCTTTTATTCAGGCATAATGTATCTAGGACTACATTATCTAATGTACAGT
>NW_026432743.1:0-622 GCF_001194135.2 Octopus bimaculoides
ATTCAGTAGGTTATAGCAGTACGTACGTTTCGTACAAGATCCATTTATTCACGTAGTGAGAACACCACAGAAAATGCAATGAAAATGTTCTCCTCAGCTGCATAATGGAATTTCATTTTAGAAAGTCATTTTGAAGATGTTTGCAAAAAACAAGAGTAAGAGAAGAAAACACATCTCAACTATGCTGCTGTTTCACATACAAGACCATACATACCATTTTCATTATATTTTCTGTGGTGTTCTCACTACATGAATACATGGAGCGTGTACGAAACGTACGTACTGCTATAAGCTATTGAATTTTTGTTGCTTAACTTCAAATTTTATTCACCAAATCTCTTGATTTTGTTTTTGGTTTTTATCCTACCAAATTCTGGTGCCTCAAGCATTTTAAGTACCACATTTAATCTTTTGATTAACTCTATATTATTATACATATGTACATGTAAACATATACACAAATATTTATAGATATATATGTGCATGTATATATGTATATGTATATTGTTACGATCAGGCAAATTCTAATGTAAAAAAAGGGATCGCAACAACAGAAATTGTTCAAACAGGGAAATTAATGTTCAAAGATTGAGATTATGTAACAACAGGTATAATACCCAAA
>NW_026432744.1:0-184 GCF_001194135.2 Octopus bimaculoides
TACATACATATATATACATACATATATGTACATACATATATATACATATAAATACATACATAAGTATGTATAAATACATACATATGTATGTATAAGTACATACATATGTATGTATAAATACATACATATGTATGTATAAATACATACATATGTATATATAAATACATACATATGTATATATAAA
>NW_026432745.1:0-497 GCF_001194135.2 Octopus bimaculoides
TAAGTACGTAAGTACGTACGTACGTAAGTACGTACGTACATAAGTACGTACGTACGTAAGGACGTAAGTACGTAAGTACGTAAGTACGTACGTAAGTACGTACGTAAGTACGTAATTACGTACGTAAGTACGTAAGTACGTACGTACGTACGTACTTTCGTTCGTACGTACTTACGTACGTACGTACTTTCGTTCGTACGTACTTACGTTCGTACGTACTTACGTTCGTACGTACTTACCTACTTTCGTTCGTACGTACTTACGTATGTACTTTCGTTCGTACGTACTTTCGTTCGTACGTACTTACGTACCTACGTACTTTCGTTCGTACCTACTTAAGCACTTTCGTTCGTACGTAATTACGTACGTACGTACTTTCGTTCGTACGTACTTACGAACGTACGTACTTTCGTTCGTACGTACTTACGAACGTACGTACTTACGTACGTACGTACTTACGTAAGTACGTACTTACGTAAGTACGTACTTACGTACGT
>NW_026432746.1:0-655 GCF_001194135.2 Octopus bimaculoides
ACTCGACCGCTTTCAAAAAATAAGGAAACAAAACGGACAAATAATCCAGAATCTTTGTCCCCAAATTTAATCAATTCGTGCCAATCACAAGACCAAACATCCCTGAAAATTTCATTTGAATCCGTCCAGCGGTTCTTGAGATATCCTGTCCATGGACAAACAGACAAACACGACGGAAAACCATACTTCCGCTTTCGCTGAGGCAGAGGTAATAATAATAATAATCAGAAGAAGAAAAAGAAAAAGAGAGCAGCAACAATGATAATGATGATGATGATGACGATGAATGTATACATGTTGAGATAATATATAAAAAAGAAAATAACGGGCTTTCACATAGAGCGAAAGAATGCAACACGAAGTCGAAAAAATAATGAGATAAAGAACAACAATATCAATAAAATGCGATATCAATAATAGTAAGCAGCAGCAGCAGTAGCAGCAGCAGCAGGAGCAGCATTAGAAATATTTTGTTCGATCGTTTCAGAAATAGCAGCCAAATATTCCTTCAAGTGCAGGCTCTCTAGTCTGTACGAATGACAGAGTGAATAACATGGCCCTTGTTACTCTACACGTAAGATACAAGACAGGGTGGTCGTGGTTGGAAATATTTAATCATAGGACGAGTCTACTTTCTCAGGAGAGTCAGAACAAC
>NW_026432747.1:0-474 GCF_001194135.2 Octopus bimaculoides
AAATAAAAAAGAAAGAAAGAAAGAAAGAAAGAAGTAAGGAAAGATAAGAAGAAGTTGCATCTATTTGCGATGGATGCGTGAGTGTAATTTCAATCGCGATTTTGGTTTTGCCTGGGATCGGGCAAGTGTGTCTGTTGATTGCGGGCTATAGTTCTTGTATCGTTCTCTTTCTTCAACTCGAATTGTTTTGATGCATCGTGACACATTTTACGCCATGTAGACCGATCTATGCAATGACTTTCCCAAAGATGTCAAGTTAAGCTCTAGAGATTTTAGAGATTGCTTCATCTTCTCCTTTACCGCGATATCCCTCCACTTCTTAGCCGTACAGAATATTTGGAATTCAGTCATTTTTCATTCGCACATGTCCATCAGTATGCTTTGGATATTAGACATATCACAATTTTCTAAGATTTTGGCATTGGATATCTTAATAATAATAATAATAATAATAATAATAATAATAATAATAAT
>NW_026432748.1:0-830 GCF_001194135.2 Octopus bimaculoides
TATATATATATATATATATATATATATATATGTGTATATATATTACACATAATAATAATAATAATGCATCACTACACACATTTCCACAAAATCACATTTCTTAGGGTCATAGTTCGTATTCCTGAGATGATTACAGTAGAGTCTATAGTATCCATGGATATCAGGTGGATCATAGTTCATGTGTTCATTTCATCAGGCAAGACGAGGTCTGATCAATAAGTATCCAGACTGTTACCATAGTAATGAAGCTGAAGCATGCAGAGTGAAGCTGCTAGGTAAAGATTAACCCTGAATTCTGCTGTGCATGCACATTAAGTGTTAAACTTCTAGCTCACTTCTGCTGTTTAAAGCAGTTCTTGGAAGGAAAGTGTGTAGCATACACCCTCATGATTTTCCATACAAGGTAGTTAAAATGCAAAATAATATATTTATATATATTTTGTAATTTTAATTCTGTTTGTGAAATGAAACAATTGTAGGTGAATATGTTAATTAACTAATAAATTAATTTGTATCCATTAGATCTCTTTGATTTCTAACTCTCTCTCTCTATATATATATACATATATTCATATACATGCATGCATATATATATATATTGGAATATAAGAGAGAATGGAATAAGGATATTTGGAATAATTACAAGAAGTATATTAACATATGGAATTGTATTACCATGTAAATGATTTGAATAGAAATGTACAATATAGAATAAGAACATCTATAAAAATTTCTTTGGGCAATATTCCAATTTGAGCACTAAACTGATGATACCTAACACATTTTGTCCTAAAAAGACATACTTTATTAATTATACACTCACGCACACA
>NW_026432749.1:0-250 GCF_001194135.2 Octopus bimaculoides
GCATCTACTCAGCTGCTAGCTAAATGGAATGGGAAGGGTTCAGTGCACAACACATTTGACTTCAATATTGTGAAATGAAATTACTACTGCTTAACAATCATCTTAAACTCAACCTTTGAGTCGACTCGATCAAAGGACCACAAATCCAGAATCTAACTATTTAGATTGTTTTCTGATGTGGCAAGCTGAGACATTACTCATTATAAAGAAACTTCTTTTGTTTATTCTATGAAGCATTTTTGTTGAAGAG
>NW_026432750.1:0-243 GCF_001194135.2 Octopus bimaculoides
ACACACACGCACATACACACACACACACACATATATATACATTGACAATTGTGGGATACGACTGTCACTACATAAACCTGATGATTGCGTAACACATAAAAGTACTAGTTTATTTCAATATTATAAAATTGTAAAAATCGCAAATAATAAAACATGAAAATCAGACTGTATTGGAATTTCATTGATTAATATTTATACATACATACACACACACATGCATATATATATATATATATATATATA
>NW_026432751.1:0-228 GCF_001194135.2 Octopus bimaculoides
GTGTGTGTGTGTACCCCCACCATCACTTGACAGCCGATGTTGCTGTGTTTACATCCTTGTAACTTAGCCGTTTGCAAAACACTCTGATAGAAGAAGTACTAGGTTTACAAAGAATAAATGATGGTGTCGAGTTCTTCGACTAAAGTGGGTGCTCCAGCGTGCCTGCAGTCACATGACTGAAACAAGTAAAGCAATAAAAAACTATGCCATTTTAATTCCGAGCAACGC
>NW_026432752.1:293-532 GCF_001194135.2 Octopus bimaculoides
TACATATATACATACAAAAATACATACATACATAATAACTCATGTCTATTCCATATTTGAAAATTACATACCCCTTGCACACACTCTCACTCATATCTACACTCCACTCACCCTCCACACACACTCACACATATATGAACTATAACCGAGAACAAAATAAAACAAAACAATACAACAAAGAAACCAGAGATGGATACAAAGCTAATAAAGACAAGACAAAGAGTAGAAATATCCATTAA
>NW_026432752.1:542-764 GCF_001194135.2 Octopus bimaculoides
TGGATACAAAGCTAATAAAGACAAGACAAAGAGTAGAAATATCCATTAAACTTGTTACGTTTATCTCACAAATGATGTGGAGATGACTATAATCCTACATCAAAAGGCTATATTTTCCGCTTGACTTATTATGATCAGTGATAAGCATCAAAAGTGTTATTAGTGACCGGAGGTGAGATGGAAATATGAATTGTGTGGTCTTTGTACAGAACATAAGATACT
>NW_026432752.1:774-1009 GCF_001194135.2 Octopus bimaculoides
TGGAGGAAGTGAAGTATACTACGAAGGGGCCTACAGTACCCTGTTCCACGGGGTACCTTGGGGTGTCACGGTCGTATTTATACTGGTACTTGAAGAAGAGTCCAGTCTCATGATCTGCAGTTATGTGTGTATGTATGTATGTGTGTATGAGAATGTGTATGTGTATGTATGTGCATAGGTAGGTAAGTACTTGACTCTTTTACTCTTTTACTTGTTTCAGTCATTTGACTGCGGC
>NW_026432752.1:1019-1121 GCF_001194135.2 Octopus bimaculoides
CTTGACTCTTTTACTCTTTTACTTGTTTCAGTCATTTGACTGCGGCCATGGAGGAGCACCGCCTGTAGTCGAGCAAATCGACCCCAGGACTTATTCTTTGGA
>NW_026432753.1:0-231 GCF_001194135.2 Octopus bimaculoides
ATAATAGGTTTATCACATCCCTTTAAAAAGGTATATTTGTATGGAGGTTCGTTGGAGTTCAAAAATCTGCCCATATTGTACCACCATTCAGCATAGAGTCTATGGAGTCTATGCTGCATAGTGGTACAATATATATATGTGTGTATATATGTATATGCATGTGTGTGTGTGTGTAAGTGTGTAAGTGTGTGTCTGTGTGCACATGTGTGTGTGTGTATATATATATATATA
>NW_026432754.1:0-201 GCF_001194135.2 Octopus bimaculoides
TGTTTCGTTCAACATCCTTAAACAACGCTTATTCAGGGACCATTTAAGCGGCATGGGCTACTCAATCTGAGGAAAATTCTAACTGCAAAGTTATGGGCAGCTTATCTTGATATGAAATCCTCCTGTCACACACATATGGTTGTGATGCAAATGCCTGGTGTACCCTTATCAGACGAGTAGTCATGATGGGTATACTGGGCT
>NW_026432755.1:0-309 GCF_001194135.2 Octopus bimaculoides
CACACACACATGCTAGAATCGGTGCATGACTTACGAATCTACTTGGAGTAGTGATACAACATTCCATCTACATATTGCCAGGACGGGAACACTCTGCAGGCGAGTAGCTGGATGGATCTTTAGAACATTCAAAACCAGAAATATGGATACCTTGCTGCTTTTATGGAGGATATTTATCCTCACTCGTCTGCAATACTATTGCCAACTATGGTCGCCGCAGAGCGTCAAATTGGTGGCGTAACTTAAGGCAATTCAGCGCCTCTACACAAATTGACTTGGTGAAACAGATGAGCTACTGGGAGAGGATAC
>NW_026432756.1:0-555 GCF_001194135.2 Octopus bimaculoides
TGTATGTGTATATATATGTATGTATGTATATACATACACATGGCATACGTAATTTGAACAAACATTCTTAGATCACTTACTATCATGATGACAGAAAAAAAATTGTTTCAGCTAGATATCTGACATTCTTTAATCCTGAAATCCTGGCCAAATAAGATTTTATTGACATCCTCACTACCTGCCAACATGTCTGTCTGTTTTTCTGTCTGTCTCATCTTCTCTTTCTCTCTCTCTCATTACACACCCATACCTACATATATATATAAGAACCCGACCAGCAGAAACACAAATAAAGAAACAAAGACAAAATAAATGAAAACATTTTTCTAATAACGACTGTCCTGAAATACTTCAATCATTCTTCCACAATCAAGTCAATTTACGAACCGGCCTTAAAGAGAATTAAGTCATTAGTTAAGTACAAGCATTTGTCTTAGCGAGGTTGTTTTCCCACGACGTCAACGCGTCTATTTTAGACTGTTCACTTCAGAAATCGCACGATCAACTACATTAGGGGTTGGACTGTTGTGTGGGTGTGTGTGTGTATATATATAT
>NW_026432757.1:0-301 GCF_001194135.2 Octopus bimaculoides
TTACGTGGTAGCAGGGCATGCTAGAAATAGCAGCCAAATCTTTGGAGCTGGGATTCATTGAATGCACTCGAAAAAACCCTATGGCTAAAAACTATTTCACACTAAGGTTATGAATGGGTCTTTTACGAAATATTTACCATATTTTAAAAGTCATTTCACTTTAAAATATTTTTTAAATATGCCCCTAAAACTTTTTGTAATGGTATTCACTTGAAAATAATTTTAAAAAAAAACATTAAAATAGTGTCTGCTTAAAGAAAGCTAAAATATAAATACTTTCTGTACAAACAACTTACATTTT
>NW_026432758.1:0-214 GCF_001194135.2 Octopus bimaculoides
ATATATATGTATGTATAGACACACATACAGATGCGCGCGCGCACACACACACATATACATATATAATAAAATACAATATGCGCATCATATGTGTTATATATGTGAGTGCATGTGAAGTGTTTGCGTGTAATAACAAAACGAGATATGGGCGTGTGAGTACGCATGTGTTCGTAGATGTATGCGTATTATATGTATGTTTATGTGTTAGTATGTG
>NW_026432759.1:0-233 GCF_001194135.2 Octopus bimaculoides
TATACCTATTATTTTATTCTGTTATTATTTTATTTCTTTCAGTCACTTGACTGCGGTCATGCTGGAACACCGCCTTTTCAGTCGAACAAGTTGACCCGAGGACTTATTATTTATATGCCTAGTACTTATTTTATCTTTTGCCGAACCAATAATTTACAGGGACGTAAACACACCAACATCGGTTGTCAAACAGTGATGTGGGGACAAACACACACACACACACACACACACAC
>NW_026432760.1:0-317 GCF_001194135.2 Octopus bimaculoides
ACGAAGAGACGAACGAACTTACGTACCTCCGTATGTAAAAAAGTACGGAGGTACGTACGTATTACGTTGGCAGGAAATACCGAAAGAACGTACGTACAAACGAACCAACGTACCAACGAACGAACGTACGTATGAACGAACGTATGTATGAACGAATTAACGACCGTACGTACGTACGAACGAACTTACGTACGTACGTATGACCGATCGAACGAACGTACGTACGAACGAACTTACGTACGCACGTATGACGGATCGAACGAACGAACGTACGTATGTACGAACGAATGAAAGAACGAACATACGTGCGTTTTACG
>NW_026432761.1:0-300 GCF_001194135.2 Octopus bimaculoides
GTTTTGTTATGAACACATTACATAACTTAAATTTTGTTAATCACATGTTCGTGACAATTAGTTGGTTGTCATAATAAAACTCAGAGTTTCTGATGCTGGGGCTGAAGTCTGCTCTGGCATCTCATCAGAATAACTGATGAGATGCCAGAGCAGACTTCAGCCCCTGCATCTGAAACTGAGTCTTATTATGACAACCAACTAATTGTCACATTATATTTATAGATAAATTCCTCTATTTTACATAATATCAAGTCCCATTCATTCTTTTGTTGTCATTTTATATATATATATATATATATA
>NW_026432762.1:0-277 GCF_001194135.2 Octopus bimaculoides
ACACACACACACACACACACACACACACACACACACACGCTGAGCTTCTTTCAGTTTCTCTTTCTACCAAATCCACTCTCAAGGCTTTAGTTGGCCTGGAGCTGTAGTAGAAGATATATGCCTAAGGTGCTACTTTGTGGGACTGAATCCAAAACCATGTGGTTGGGAAGCAAACTTCTTACCACTCAACTATGCCTGATTTGAGTATGATTTGAGAAAAATTTGGTTTTTATATCAAGCAGTGATTGCATAGAAGCTTCTTCACTGCAGTAATCTT
>NW_026432763.1:0-365 GCF_001194135.2 Octopus bimaculoides
AACCCTCGACGTCGTAAGCGACAGAGTGCCAACAACAACAACAACAACAAACTGCAAAAATGCTGTGATAGAATATCCGAGAGACAAAGCTGACATCTTTTATGACATTTAATGTAAGAATGCGCGTGTTCTTTAATGGACCAGTCGATTGAAGAATTTTCCAACTGCCAACTTGCTGATACATATAATTTCCGACAAAATGGATTTGTATTGCACTGAAATATGGTTTTATATTTCAAAAACATTTATATACTCAATGACATTAAAATACCATCAAGAAGATCTTCTATCTCTTCTCACATCTGTTTTATCAAAGGCATGAAATTATCATGTATTTATGTACAATGACAATGAATAGATGAATA
>NW_026432764.1:0-307 GCF_001194135.2 Octopus bimaculoides
AGTTTGATTTACATGTTTCATGATCTGTGTTCTATCATCTTCATGATTAAATATTTTATTTCATCACAAACTACATTACATCGTATATTGATTGTCCCCTATTTTACAGGACGGGTTTTAATCTAGAAATGAGTGAATATCTATTCTGAACATTATTGACTTTTTTCAGCTGAATTTCAAATTGAAAAGAATTTTTATTTGAATTACTATCGCAACACACATTGTTGCTCTTTTCCTCTAATCGTGGGAAACAAACTCCATTTATTGGGACCACACCTATATGAGAATACGTACACACTCACATACA
>NW_026432765.1:0-297 GCF_001194135.2 Octopus bimaculoides
ATAATAATAATAATAATAATAATAAGTAGATGAATGAATAAATAAAACAGCAACAATTATAATAAAATGAAACAAAAACAATAATTAATAGCAACAACAACTACCAAAGCAACAATGAAACAATATAAATATGTAATAAAAACAATAAAATATAAACAAAATAAGTGTTAAATATTAAATTCGATTCCTTGTCTGTAATGATTTGGAATACAAAATCATAAATGTTATTTTCCTGCAGTTGTAGCTGTTATTGTTGTTGTTGTTGTTGTTGTTGCTGTTGTTATTGTTGTTGTTGTT
>NW_026432766.1:0-290 GCF_001194135.2 Octopus bimaculoides
ATAATAATAATAATATTAATAATAATAATAATAATAATAATAATAATGTTTCTTGATCACGTCTACCTAACACCGCCACCCCTACACATTTTGAAAGCCCTTGTCGACCCACTGTCTGTCTCCTTCTGCCTTCTCATATCAAAAATTGCTGATCATTATTAATCATTTTTAATTACTAATTTGGCCTGCCCCCCGTATTTATTTTTCATCCTTCCAGCATCGTTGCTCCCCTCACCCTGCTATCTGCCCTTTTTTGAAACTCCAATTATCTGCCTCCTCTTCCTTCACCT
>NW_026432767.1:0-209 GCF_001194135.2 Octopus bimaculoides
TGACTGAAAGGTAGAACTATATCCATAGGTTTGGGATTATGGATCCGGTTAATTAAAAATGTGTGTATATTATGTGGTCATAATCTAGCTATTCGACGGTAAACAAAATTATTAAGGTACATAGTTAGGCTAGGGGTAGAGTACGGGCTTTGTTAATTCGGTGTCTGAGTTGTGGTAGGCAGGATCTAACGTGGGAGTAGTTAATGAGA
>NW_026432768.1:0-220 GCF_001194135.2 Octopus bimaculoides
CACACCCGGACAAGGTCGGGTTATACTGCTAGTTAAAAATAAATTCGTTATTTTCCAGTAAGCTTTTATTTATTTGCTTTTGACGTGTCGAAGTGTAAGAAGAGTGGCGCGTCTATAAAAGATGCGTGTGTAATGGTTGTATGTACGTCTATATAAAAAATAATGGTTGCACATGTGTGTGTATTTATGTATGTACATGTAAAAGAAATATAATGGTTGT
>NW_026432769.1:0-484 GCF_001194135.2 Octopus bimaculoides
CTATACAACTGATGTGTGGAAAAAGCGGGACGAAGCCACGTGACGGGCCGTATGTGTGTATGTGTGAGTATGTATGTGTGTGTGAGAGTGTGTGTGTGTGTGTGCGCGCGCGCGTGTATATTCAAATACTCTACACACCAACAAAATATCATACTTGGGGTATTTTCCTGGGGAACCTTAAAAACGCCAATGTCGACAAGAAATGTAGGCTCACTCTTGGATTCGTTGATCGTTACATGTCGAAGGATATTTCTTTGCAACTCAAGAGCAAAAGATCGCTATAAAATATTCAGTGAGTATTTTATACTGCTTTGTCGTTAAATCGAAGCGATTGAACACATAAATTCCTCGGATTATTGGATCATGGAAACCATCGTGGGAAGTTCAAACCGTAAATAAGCATCCATCTATCAATCCATACATCCATCAATACACACATGCAAAAATATGCGCGCGGCGCACATATGTATATGTATGTATATAT
>NW_026432770.1:0-394 GCF_001194135.2 Octopus bimaculoides
TTCATGGTTCAACACGTTGCTTACATTTTACTCAATCTGATATTTTGTGATTGATTTTATAGAAAACACTCTATATAGTCTAAACAACTGTGAACAAAAAGTTGGTGTTATGCAATCACTTTAACCTGGTTATGTAGTCACTTTTCCAAAGCTACAAACACGAAATGTACTGATCGACATATGCAAGAAGACAAAAGAGCGATATTTGTCCGTTCGATTCATGTCTAGAACTTTCAATAAAAGAACAAAGGCATTTCATGATTTTATAGTTAAAATAAACCCTCACTGAAGTAATAGCTTTATACAGAAATGTCAATCCTAGAGAAAGTAATTTTAGTGTTACCACATGATATACCTGGTTCATTAAAAAGAACTGTGTAGAATAAATGGGATG
>NW_026432771.1:0-1015 GCF_001194135.2 Octopus bimaculoides
ATATTTACGAAGTTCATAAATTTAAATATTCCGTACAGGATAGTTTTTAACGTGATTTTATTTATACGATTTTTGGGCGTTCCATGTTCATCTCATTCATTCTTTGCAATGTTCTCTCTCTCTCTCTCTCATTCACACACTCCAGGTTTGATTTCGTTCCGAACTCGCACACTTCGTTAATTTCCCTAAATAAAATTTCTATTATTATTTTTTTTTTGGCACCCTGTGTTCAATTCTATGTATTCGTAATGAATCATACGCTCGCATGTGTGTTTCTGTATGTGTGTGAGTGAAGGGGTGTGTTGTGATGTCTACGTACATACATAAATACATATGCATACATCTTTTCTGTGTGTATATCTGCACGTGTGTGTGAGAGAGAGAGACTGACAGACAGACAGAGAGATGTTTCAGTGACTCTCTCTCTCTCTCTCACACACACTCACACATACGTACAACAAATGTATGACTATGTATGTACGTATAATTGTCGACACACCCCTTCACTGGCTTTGTCTCTCTGTCTCTGTCTGTCTGTATGTCTGTGTCTCTCTCTCTCACACACACACATAGCACACGCGCGCGCGCATACACACGTGTGTCTTTGTAAATATGTTTGTATATATTTATGTATGTGTGTGTTTGTAAGAGACAGAGTGTGAGTGAGTCAAGGGGTGTGCTGTCATATGCATCCATCATTTTTGGATGTATGTGTGCGTGTGTATGTGTGTGAGACAGAGTGAGAGAGCGGTGTGTATGTAGTACTAGCAGAGGCACCCGGCGTTGCTCGGGAATGAAATTGTTGCATCTATACTTGAAGAAAATAAGGCAAAATATGCTGTATAGAAATTTGAGAGGACATTCTGTAGATGGACTCTCAGATGAATGATGGTTGGGCGCCTCTCACGAATGGGGAAAATTGAAGATGTGCCAAAAAGCCTCATTGGTACTTGGAAACTTTTACGAAAATTAAAATGGGGATTAAATGAAAAAAATGATTTACGTGAATATCCTC
>NW_026432771.1:1517-2902 GCF_001194135.2 Octopus bimaculoides
TACGTCAATACCGGGAGTTGACATTGAGGAACCTTTTTAAAGAAGTGAATCTTAAATATAAAGCAATATTATTTATTTTTAATTAAAAAAATCAAATGAAGAGCCTAACATTTATCCGAGGTCAAATTATTCACGCATCACAAGTAAGGAAGCATTTGGTGATGTCGATTACACACACATATTTGTTTTATATATAGTATAGATTTACTCTCTCTGTCTCTCATACACACGCACACACACACACACAAAGATGTATGCATATTTATGCATGTACGTATACATAACAACAAACCTCTCTCTCTTTCACTCTCTCTCTCTCTCTTTCACTCTCTCTCTCTCTCTCTCTCTCTCTCTGTCACACACACACACACACACTTCTATTTCATCTGATGTGTGTGTGCGTGCGCGTGTGCTTTCGTGCGTGCCTGAGGGGTTCCACAATCGCAATTTATTTCAATTACTCTTGTGAGGATATTCACGTAAATCATTTTTTTCATTTAATCCACATTTTAATTTTCGTAAAAGTTTCCAAGTACCAATGAGGCTTTTTGGCGCATCTTCAATTTTCCAATTCATGAGAGGTGCCCAGTCATCATTCATCTGAGAGTCCATCTACAGAATGTCCTCAGATTTCTATACAGCATATTTTGCTTTTTTCCTTCCAGTATATAAGCAACAATTTCATTCCCGGGAAACGCCGGGTTGCTCTGCTAGTATATATATATATATGTATAAGTTGTGTTTAAGATAAGAGTTAAGATAGGAGACTTTAAAATGCAGTAATCTAAACCTTTGCTCGGCTGAAATCCCCAGTTAAAATTTTATAATTCCAACTTATGTTGGAATTATAGATTTATTCTTGCTGAATAGTAATATTATTTCTATTAATATTTATAATTTTGTCCTATCTCTTCACTGATCTTGATTCTGCTTTTAACTGGGAAGTTCAGCCGAGTAAACATGCAGAGACGTAGTGAATATTTTAAAACTTCATCGTCAACGGTAGACTCAACTGAAGATGACAAATCGGATTCACGCTCACGCACGTGATCCGAAAATTTTGAAACTGCAATATTGACCTATTCTTCATCTCTCCCACGGTCTCCGTGGATGACAGGCGGAATTTTCTAATATTAAGCCCGCAAACATCTCTGCGAGTGAACATTCTGTGAAGATCTACGTAGCACAGATAGATTAGCGGACGCTTTTTCTAGAAATCATCATACTTCGTGTACGTCAGCTTCGTACATTTACAATTATACCATTTATGGTGCTTTATTCTTGGTGGATATTAATTTTATTTTCAATAATTACATATATATATACACATATATATGTATATGTGTATATATAAATAAATAAATAAATAAATATATATATATATA
>NW_026432771.1:3589-4418 GCF_001194135.2 Octopus bimaculoides
ATATATATATATATATATATATATATATATATATACTAGCAGAGATACCCAGCGTTGCTAGGTATTAAAATGGCATAGTTTTTTTTTATTGTTTTGTTTCGGTCATATGCCTGCAGACATGCTAGAGCACCCATTTAACCGAAGAAATCGAACCCATGACTTATTATTTGTCAGCGTAGTACTTATTCTATCGGTGTGTCTTGTCAAACAGATACATTATGGGGACGTAAATACACCAACATAGGTTGTCAAGCGATAGTGGGGGCTACAAACAAAGACAAACACACACATACGTAGACACAGAGGCACACACATACGCACATATAAATATATATGTATATATATATATATATATATAAATATATATAAGTATTCATATATGTTTATATATACATATACATATATATATATACATATATACATATAAGTATATACATATATATGAATAATATATATATGTATATACATATATAGTCTGCAGATAATCGAGGTATGTATAATTTTCACTGGTCTCGCCCGCCTGTTTTTGCTCCGCTGAATCCTTATTTGGGAATTTTTTAAGTGATCTTCTTCTAGCATATTGACAGACCGGTTACTGGTCAATCTCATATACACAAGTACTATAATCTTTTTAGGATCTCGAAAAAAGTTTTCCTTAACCTTCTGATTCTTTTAATGTGCTAGTTTCCTGGTATTAAATTGATATTAATTAACATCGAATTTTTACCATATTATGTTAATTAATTATGTATATACATATGTATATATACACATAAATGCGCATGTATATATATAGATATATACATATCCACACACATATATGTATATA
>NW_026432772.1:0-676 GCF_001194135.2 Octopus bimaculoides
TGGGCTTGAAGCCTGTTTGTGTTTGTGTTCACCGTCTTCTTGTCTGCTCTTCTGTCTCTGTCGCTTGGTGTGGTGCTGCGTTGGCTGTATTCACCATGGCTATTGCAGCCCTCAGCAGTGGCTACAGCACTGGTGGCATTTGCCTTGTCTCGGTGGTCCGTTTGGTCCTCTTGAGCCTGAGCACAGTGTGCAGGGTCTTCACTGTCCTTTTTTGTGTCCGTGTCTCTCATAATGCCTTCTAGGAGGTCAAGGTGCAGTTTCACGAGCTCGTAGGAGCGAATGAGCTCCAGTTTCTTTCGATCAATTTGAGCCATTGACCTGTGGAAATTGTACCTATCCAGGCTTTCGGCTATTAGATCATTTGCTGGTGATCCTTTGGCCAGGTTCCATGCTTGTACAAGAAGGCGAACTTCCTCCAGTTGCCAGTTTCGGTGCATCTTCATCTACTTGTTAGCCTCAACTTGGCGTTGTACAAAGTTTCGTCTGCTGGTATCCATGGTGCACGATATTTGAGAGAGAGAGGTTATCTTAAAGTATGGAGAAATAGTACTAGAAAGAAAGAAAAGAGTATAAAGAGGGGAGGGAGAATACGAAGTAGACCGAATAGAGAGTGCGTACAGAGTATGAGATAGATAGATAGAGAGAGAGAGAGAGAGAGAGAGAGAGAGAAGAGAGA
>NW_026432773.1:0-612 GCF_001194135.2 Octopus bimaculoides
TTCCTGGCTTTAAGGGTGTCACAAAAGGCCTGGTTGGAGGCCCAACCTTCTGAGCTCTTTTATGGGGCCCAGAAAAACTGAACAACTGTTCCGATAAGTGTGTGAATCTGATCCTCCAGTATTTTCATTTACCCCAAACCAGGAACTTTTCAGCACACCCTCATATATGTAGAGGGCTTTGTCACAATATACACACACATGTGTATCATTATCATTGTCATCATCATCGCCATCATAATCATTGTTTTAATGTCCACTTTTCCTTGTCTGCATAGATCAGATGAAATTCTTTGAGACAAATTTTCTGTGTACCCTTCCTGTCAGCAACTAGAACCTGTTATCAAGAAAAGCTGTGTTTCTCCCATCATGCTCTCTCTCCCTTTACCTGCTATCATCACTTTGTCTTCTATTCACTATCTTGGTCAAAATGTCTTGCATGTGTAGCAAGTCAGAAAAGGCAGCAATATGATGTAATGGTCGTTTGTCCGAACAAGCATAATTGTTGGTATCCCATTGGGTAAAATTATTGTCTATATACAAATTCTAAACTTTCATCAAAGAAATCTTTCATGAAATACAGTTCTTAGAATTTGGATATGAGCAGTTATAAAA
>NW_026432775.1:0-376 GCF_001194135.2 Octopus bimaculoides
ATATATATATATATATATATGCACATATATATATATGTTGTGTGTATGCATGTTATTTATTGCTCCAATGAAGGAGGTGGGGGAGGCAGAAATTGAAGAGCAAATTAAGATGAAATCTTTTAATGAAGTTTTTTTTTTGATTTTCTTTTTTTTTTTTCCATTTGTAAAATTTGTTATTAAAAAAATGAATCTGTATGTATGTGAGTATATATAAACATATATGTATCTATATACTCACACACTAATATATATATACTACATACATAAATATATATGTATTAGTTACATATATGATCTATGTATATTTATATATGTGTACATTATGCATATATATATATATGTGTGTGTGTATAATATATATATATATATATATATA
>NW_026432776.1:0-200 GCF_001194135.2 Octopus bimaculoides
CAGATTCAAGGTTTATCAGTTCTGCTTTACATAATAACCAAGAGAGGAAAGCAAACTTTAAGTATATTTCTTAATGACAGATTAATGGACATTTTCCAATTTTAAAGATAATAGCATGAAATATTTCAGATGATAACTCGATTTATACCAAAAATTTTAGACTTTTCAAACAATTCTATTTCCAATATGTTCTGTTACTT
>NW_026432777.1:0-264 GCF_001194135.2 Octopus bimaculoides
TGTGTGTGTGTGTGTGTGCGCGTACATATGTAGTTATGTGCGCACACACACATACGCACATACACACATGCACATTCATATATAAGGCAGTCCGACGAAAGCTTAGCTTTCTGAATCTTCGAAGTCACTGTCAATACTATCCTTGCTGAAGAATAATAAATTTCTACCCAAGAAAACTTATTGATTAATCCTTCAGGTTAAAGTAAAACTGTTTTAAAAGAAAAGAAAGGAAAAGAAAGAGAGAAAGAAAGAAAGAAAGAAAGA
>NW_026432778.1:0-215 GCF_001194135.2 Octopus bimaculoides
ACACACTCAGAGCTATTTGTTTTATTGTTTGCATGGTTTTTAATAACTGACTGCGTGGCCATACTGGGGCACTGTCTTCCACAGACAGTTTTTATCGTTTGAATCGAGCCCTAGGCTCCGAAAGAAATAAAAAGGAGCAAAATTGATTTGAGCGCAATTTGGACTCAAAGTACAAAGCGATGGGATCACATTAATTTTCCTCCAGCCACATCCAG
>NW_026432779.1:0-577 GCF_001194135.2 Octopus bimaculoides
ACATACACACACACATCATCATCATCATTGTCATCGTCATCATCATCACAAATCAAACTATTTGTAAGAATATTTTGAATTCTCAAGTGGCTGACAACTAAGCATTCATGTAACACAATCATTTACATTAAAAAACAAAATTTTTTTCTTTAAATAATGAGAATAATTTTTTTTTTCTACCCTCGTCATCATATATCAAAAAGACAAGTAGGCAGATATTTGATAGGATTATACAATAACATTCCGCTTATATCAAGAAGTTTGTATTGCTAATGTGCTTACTCAGAAATTTTGTTTATTTCTAACTAATTGCCGCTGTTTATGTAATTTCAGCTTAAAAAGAAAAAAAAAAAGATTTATAACTTATTCTACATTGTCTTGCTGAAATCTTTAGACAACCGAACATTTTACACAGTTGTATATCTCCTTCCTGGCATTCTAACAATGAGGGTTCAAGCTGATTCAACCAATGGAACAGCTTGCTTGTGGAATTAATGTGCAAGTGGTTGAGAGCACTCCACAGACACATGTTGTTGTTGTTGGCACTCCGTTGCTTACAACGTCGAGGGTTCCAGTT
>NW_026432780.1:0-239 GCF_001194135.2 Octopus bimaculoides
TGTTCTCCAGGGAGATTCAGCGCATACCAGAACATGAAAGGGCACGACAAATGAAAATATACAAAAATAAAGAATTATTCATAAACCAGGCTTCGTACATTACTGGATTAATGTAATTTTACCTGCATCACCCAACGCTGATGGTCGATTTCTAGCGTAACAGATGTCCACTTAGTGGTTATCCCTTCTCATCTCTCTTTCTCTCTTTCTCTCTTTCTTTCTCTCTATCTCTCTCTCTC
>NW_026432781.1:0-301 GCF_001194135.2 Octopus bimaculoides
GACGACGCTCTAGCATGGCCGCAGACTAATGACTAAAGCAAAGAAAAGAATTACAGAAGATGGTTAGATATTTTTAAAGTGAAGAATATTACAGAAGTGTAATACAGTAGCATTGACACAACTGGCACCAAACTGCAATAACAACATCCTTGCACCAATAGAAAAAGAGAACTTTAATAAAATTATTCTAAAAATTTACGAGTGACCTCATTTATTTCAAATGTAATCTTTAGATACTTGGTAACTAAGAACACAAGTATCATATTTTATATAGGATTCATGGTTTACTTTTATTAAATCT
>NW_026432782.1:0-1351 GCF_001194135.2 Octopus bimaculoides
TATATATATATACACATACTCATATATATATACATACATATTCTATACATTATATATATGCACATATATATACATGTGTGTATATGTAATGCTCGCATTAATTTAATGTAATGCTCGCATTACTTAAATAAATTGGAGTAGCATGAAACGTGCGTACTGCAATCACCTTTGAAATCCGTGTTGCTTATTTTTTTATTTTGATCACCTATCCTTTTGGGATACGATATTCGGGTGCCTACGCATAAGTACCATATTCAACCTTGAATCTATATCTAAACCGTGTGTGTATATGTATATATGTTTATATATATATGTATATATGTTTATATATATATATGTATATATATGTATATATACATATTGTGTTTATCTATGAATTTATTTATCTATCTATCTATCTACATACATACATATATACATACATACATACAGACAGACAGACATACATATACATATATATATAAGACAGAGAGGGAAAGAGATAGTGACAGAGACTGAGGCAGAGACCGAACGAGCGAAGTGAGTGAGAGAGCGTGACTAAGAGAGCGAGAGAGAGGGAGTAGTAGAGACAGAGTAGTAGTAGAGAGAGAGAGAGTAGTAGAGAAAGAGAGAGAGTAGTAGAGAGAGAGAGAGAGTAGTAGAGAGAGAGAGAGAGAGTAGTAGTAGAGAGAGAGAGAGAGAGTAGTAGAGAGAGAGAGAGATTGTGTGTCTGTACAACAAAGAAAAGTAATACTTTTTCCCCGTGGAAAAATAGAGTAATAGAATTAGTTATGGATGGTATTAATATTGTCTGTGAAACTGAAAATATTCAAAGTTCACACAAAAGCTTACAGATAAAGCCAGCATTAATGCAAGTTTTAAATGTAAAGGACTGTGCATTCGTCTTTTTTTTTTTTTTTTACAAGTCAGATCCTATAGAAATAATGTAAGACATATAGATCGAAAAAGAAATATATATTTGAAGGTTAATATCATTGAGACTTAAATAGAAACATATCAAGAAGGATGTTTGATTTAAATACTGTCATGTTTTAGAAGTATTTTATAAAATCCATATTTAACTTGTAATATACTCACAGCTTTTACCCCTTTTACTCACACAAATTTAAGGTTTTCTATTAATAATTCTTTGTTAGGGGTACAAAGCCTAAAATTTGCGGTGGGGCTAGGGATATTGGATTACATCGACCTTAGTGCCCAACTGGCGCTTATGTTATCGACCTCGAAAAAATGGAAGGTAAATGCGACTTCCCCAGAATGTGAAAGTAGAACGCAATTTCGGCAACGTGCAAAGGATTCTAAAGTTCGTCGCCTTAATAATAATAATAATAATAATAATAATAATAATAAT
>NW_026432783.1:0-271 GCF_001194135.2 Octopus bimaculoides
TAGATTTATTCACACATACACATTATCTTCGATGTGGAAAGTAATATTTATTGTTGTTCATCACAGATTTTCATCATATATGTTTTAGCACCCAAAAAACATACACCAATAACAACAAAAAACAAAACCAATGAAACAACAAAAATACAAGACAAAAGTAGATGCATTCGAAAACTGATCTTTAAACTTCAATATTGCCATCGTTTCTGAATGTTGACAACATAAAGTATATTTATGGCACAAACACTGTGCTACTATATACACACACACA
>NW_026432784.1:0-493 GCF_001194135.2 Octopus bimaculoides
CGACTAAAGGCGGTGCTCCAGCATGGCCGCAGTCTAACAGTGACTGAAACAAGTAAAAGATATTAGATAACAGAAACCAATTCTTACTTCTACAGCAGCAGCAGCGACAACAGCAGCACCGGCACCGGCACCAGCACCAGCAGTAGTAGCCTATATAATATATTTATTTCCCCCATCTTTGTGTTGTGTTTGCTTATAATGAATGATGCAAGACAGTTTGCGATAGTGAGAGGTGGTTGTTAGCGTTGTCTGCGTGTTGAATACCTGGCTGTTTACTGGTTCCTATTAGCATGTGGAAATTCTCTCACAGACAAAACACTATGAATACATGAAGGTCTTTCTAGAAAGCTCTCCATGGGTGTGTATGCATGTGTGTGTGTGTTTGTGTGTGAGTGTGTGTGTGTGTGTGTGTATTTATGTATGTATGTATGCATATGTATTTATACATATATCTTTGTATGCATGTGTGTGTATATGTATATGTGTGTGTGTA